>NC_053449.1:15139612-15408614 GCF_007990345.1 Gossypium hirsutum
CACACGAAAATCATATAAAACTCGTACAATGCCATATCCCGGATATGGTCTTACATGTTAACGCATATCGATGCCACTGTCCCAGACAGGGTCTTATACGAATCATATCTTATGCCAATGTCCCAAACATGGTTTTACATGTTTTCTCACTTCGATGCCAATGGCCCAAACATGATCTTACACGAAATCACACCTCGAAAGTCCTAATATCATGACATCAGTATCCTATACATTTCCTAATATTCATTCGGAGCTTTCGACTTCATAATTAAATAAATTCATGCACGAAACTAGTCATCCAATGCTCAAATCAATTCGGAAATATATATGTATGCATATACAATTTAATTCAAAAACATTTATTTACTTATGAACTTACCTCGTACGGAAACGAACGAATTGAATCAATTACTCATCAACTTTCGATTTCCCCCATCTAAATCTGATTTCTTTCTTTCTTGATCTATATGAATTCAAATTTAACTCATTTAATCACCTATTCATTCAATTTCATCCAAAAATACCTATTTGGACGTTTTTGCACTTTAGCCCCTAAAGTTTCACATTTATCCAATTTAGTCCCTATTTCACAAATACACAAAATTCACACAATTCAATATAACCCAAGCTTAGCCAAATTAATATAGTGCCCCTAGCAGCCCAAAAATTTCATTTATTTCACATTTCAACAACTCAATTTGTATATTTCACAATTTAATCCCTATTTGACATTTTTTTGTCAAAAATCACTTTACAAAACATATTATTATCAACAATTATTCATTTTCCATCATCAACATTCAAAAACATCAAGCTATCATCAATGCCAACTCACAAATTCATCAACCAATTCAAAAATTAGGGCATGGGCTAGCTAGAACACGAAGCAACAATCTCAAAAACGTAAAAACCGAGCTCAAATCGTACCTTAATCAAGCTATGTGTGTGCCCAACCCTAAGTGTTCATCAATGGTGTCTTTCTTCTTCAATATTCGGCCAAGGAAGAAAAGATGGAAAAAATTTTAGCTTTGGTTTTATTTATTTTATTATTAATTTACTTATTTACTATTTTACCATTAAAAAAATTAGTAATTACTCCAAATGCCACTCCACTATCATCCACTAACTCGCAAATGACCTATTTACCACTTAAGGACCTTTGCATTAATGTTCTATAGCTATTAGACACCTTTAGCTTATAGAACACATCTTTTACAGTTTACGCAATTTAGTCTTTTTACCGAATTAAGCATTCAAATAGTAAAATTTCTTTACGAAACTTTCACACATATATAATCACATGCTGTAAATACCAAAAAAAATATTAAAATAATTTTTTGACCTCAGATTTATGGTTCTGAAACCACTTTTTTTATTTCACTAAAACTGGGCTGTTACAATCTCCCCGCTCTTGAATATCCATATTTCCTCATATCCAAGTTGAGTTCGGCCAACATTTTGGCTTGCATCGCAAGTTCTTATTTGGGACCAACTCAAAAGGAGCGTGTGAGGTAGGCTGCCACATGCTTTCATAAGGGATAGGTGGGAATTCAGATTTTCAAACATTATACATACGTTCAAGTTTGTAAACTTCGTCAACGTAGGTTATGCAATCTATACGTTCCGAGGCACATACAACAATTGCATGTGCTCTTGGATAACGAAGTGCTTGAAATCTCCTACAGTTGTAGGTCATTTGTCTAAGGTTTACACGGTACGCTCCACCGATAACTTCATGGTCGGGTCTATGGGGCTTCTTAACTCGAAATATTATATTTTGTCATGAGTGACACATTGAAGTAATTGAGTTAGTGATTTCTACATTTTCCTCAATACCCTTCAACATTGACTTGCACCAAACGTGATCGCCTTTTAACTGCCCTGTGTATGTCTCAGCCCGCTTTAGAAACAATGTTGCTAATCAAAAATACATTTCCTTGACCACCTAGGTTACAAACAAATGACGCGTCCCCTTCAATATGAAATTAGTGCATTCTGCTAGGTTTGAGGTAATGTGCCCATATTTTAGTCCTCCGTCATATAATTGCGTGCACTGCTTTAGTGGTATCCCATTGAGGTACTGCGCACCCAGTTGGTTTACAGCCTGTAGTCTCTCTTACATTTCATGAAATCAATGTTAAACGAGCTCGTACCTTGTCGACAACAATCAAAAATGAATTAAAGAAAAGTGACCCAAAATGTATATGTCAAACTGTTTTACAGGAAACCAATTATATGCAGAATGTACCTGTGTTAATGACATGTTACCGCTTCGCATCCTTATGTTATTGGCCCATGTAGTTAGACCCTATGTGACACAAACAATACCTATGGTGTGCACGATCCCATAGGCTTGAATATCATTAGAATACTGCCTGTATTTCGGTGCCTCTGTCAGAAATGATGCACACCTCGGGTTGCGGTACAACATGCCTTCTCAGGTTAGTTAAGAGGAAATCTCAGTCATCACGGTATTCTTCAGGAGTTATTGCAAAATCTATTGGCGATTATTTGATTACCATCCTGTGTAATAGCTATTAACAACTTATGCTCGTATCTTTCCTATAAGAATGTGCCTTCAATTTGGACAAGTGGCTTACAGTACCGAAATGCAGTTACGCATTGGTTGAAAGTCCAAAAAAAAAAGGTGGGAAACTCTTTTTCTAGGGACCAAGCGATCACTGTAATACACAAGCTCCATTTGCAACTTGGTTATGAAACCTAGTACGTACTACTCCAGTACCTGACACCATTGCCACAATTCGTTGTAGGATTTCTCTCACCCGTTGTGCATCTTCTCCAACGCCTTTTGCTTTGCCAACCATGACCTATGGTAAGACATGGTATAATCGAACTCGCTGCGGATGTGTACAATCAAACTAAGGATCAAAATCTTAGGACTCGCTTTGACCATGGTAATATAAAGTTAGGTATCATATCTGGATCCAATTTCGGATGATCGTTTGACATGTATGAAAAAAAATAAATTAGGTCACCATACCTAGTAGAATGTCGAAAAAAAGTCAAAATTCGAGTCGATGTTGTTAACTATGATGCATATCAGCTACAACACATGGATTTGGCGTAGTAGACTTCTGGATTGTCCAAAACGGCGACTTCTTCCTCATAGATGCCATGATTTTCCATGGATATCATGTTCTATGCATTAAGTAGTTTGCCACATATTTCTCAGATCGAGAGCATGTAACGGTGAATTTGACGCGAATTTTTATGTTATATTGCTTGATAGTAACTAAAAAAGCATATTTGGAGTCAAACTCCATCCCAACCTCTAAATGGCCAAAATTTGTTGACGAAGACGCATGCCCTAGTCTTCTATGAGGGAGGTATTGGAATTCTAAACCTCCTTCAGCAGTGAGATCAAGAGTTCACATGCTGGTGGGGGTTAGTAAGCCGTAAAACATGGATCATCCCATCGAGCAATGTCCGTAGCTTCACCGTTAGGTCCTCCTCCTTCTGGTTCAATAGGATCGGGATCTGGTTCTTAAATTACGACAATTTTCGTACCATCAAGCTCCACCTCCTCTATTGGGTTATTATCTATTTCTTTATCCTTTTCGTTCTTTTCTCCCTCTTTGTTATCAACCACAGTTGCAAATCCAGGGTTGGATGTGCCTTTACCAGTTGAGGTTGTTGGGAGTAGATCATTCATTCTTGTAAATTTGATGTCAACCCTAAAATCACTTCTGTTTACCCTAACCCAGTAACTTGATGGTGTGCCTGTTTGAGTCTTACTAGTGTTGAACATTGGGGTGCCAAAATTAAAATCAAAGGCATTGACAGAATGTCGTGCTGATGTGTCGTAGGCTTGGTGACCAAATACTGTTGACTATCCCCCACCCCAATAATCGAGGGGTGAAACAATAAATGCCTTGCCGTTGATGATGATTCTGGTTGGTCTTGGTATAAGCTTTCTAGCAATAATGTGAATCCACCGCACTACCATACAGTGAGACTTTCACCAAAACTTAAACACCAAGCCAAGCTATTTTCAACTACAATTTCATGCTCAAACACATTCAATCACACCCAAAAACATGTCAAATTCACTCAACCAATGTCTAACCAATATGCCATCTTTTGGCACCTCAATTTACATTACAAAACTAACCAAATTCAAGGCTATACTCCATGTCACATTCATACACCAAACGCATTAACACGTAATCATTCAAACTCTCAAACCATATATCATATTATTTAAAAACTTACCATTACTTTTCTCATTTAAACATATACATTCATACCATAATTTCAATCACCTAGATAAAAAGTATACCAAAGGACCAAATAACATGACATGAACATAAACACATATAAGTTAATACTAAACATAGGCATCATTCATCACTTTCATAATTACCAAATAATTTAAAAATCAAACATCTACAAATTTCACCTATTACATGCCATATAACCCAAAAGTTAACTTCAAAAACTACCAAAACACTATCTACAAGGAAACAAGAAAATAACACGAATAAGCCTCTATAAAGCTTAGTAAGTTCAACGGTTAGAACGATAAAGCTTATTGAAATACACATAACATTTATAATAACAAGAGTAATCAATAGTGTTTCTTGTCAACCACAATCATTAATAGGTGATTATATACATAGAATCATGTACGAGTTACATTTTAATACAAATATATGAGATCATTCAATATTAAGCCACAAAGTTGTTAGGAAATTCATGAACAACTTTCAAAAAATTCAATAACAAGTCATTTAACACTAGAGATATTGCTCGATGAAAGATATACATATATGAGTACACGGCTATCCATTCGAAACACGCCATGAGCTCAAATGAGCCAATCCAACTGAAAACACACCTTGGCACCAAGTGCCTTGCCCATAGGCTAACATCCCTCCAAAAACACGCTTGGGCACCAAGTGCCAAGATCGAAGGCTTTAGATCCACCCCCAGTAACACGCCAGAATCACTGTAATATAACATGATAGTTCGCAACAAATGCCGAGCCATGATATACTTAGTGTGTAAACACAAATCAGGAAGCATTGCCTTGTGACAAGTCAATCCATACAGTTTGCACTATAACCTATTGACATGCCAATCGTACTCTATCTTACGTTCATTCGGTTCACAACACAACATCGTTTAACAAGGTTCAAATAAACTATTTTCTAAATTGACAATAGTTTATAATAAAAAATTGACAATAGTTTATAATCAATCATTCACTAAAATATTCAATAACCAATTTCACAGTCAATGTACATTTCAAAATATGTTAAAATAAACTAAATGAACTTACCAGGGTTAAACTGTAGAGTTTGTAAAAGTTTAGGGACTACCCAGCAACTTTGTCTTTTCGTTGGTTATCTACTTGTTATTGTTCTATGAAATAGTTTATTTCATTTTATTAGCTTCAATTTCATGTATCAGTCAATTTAATACATATTTCATTTTATTTACAATATTTCACAATTGCACCAAACTTTTACACTTTATTTAATTTAATCCCTAAACCCAAAAAATTACAAAATTAACCTTATTTGGACAGAACCCATACCAGAAGAATATTTCTATACAACCCTCTATTTAACATAATTTCACAACAATACAATGAAATTTTACCGTTTAAACAATTTAGTCATTTAACATGAAAATCAATAAAAATTACTTTAGAAAATAATCCTATTTAACAACCAAGCTTAGTAATCTATCAAAAACTTTCACAAGCACCTCAAACTCATCCATGGCACATTCTAAAACATTTAACAGCTTCAAAAATAGAGGTATGAGTTAGTTGGACCTAGTTGCAACGATCTCAAAAACATAAAAATTACAAGAAACATATGAAAAATTCACTCACATGCAAAGGAAGTTAAGGTGGCCAAACCTTCAAGCCTTCAATGGTTTTTTCTTTTATTCAATTTTAGTCAAAACCATTTTGGGAAGATGATACATTATTTTTGTTTTAATTTACTTAAGTTTTTATTATTTAATTACAGAATTGCCCTTTAATTAAACATACATTTTTGGCATAGCACTAACAGTCCATGCTAATTAAGAGTGGTATATTTTCCCTTTAAACCATTCTACTTATTTGATTTACACCATCTAATCACTATAATTCAATTATAGCTAGATTTTACAACTTTCATAGTTTAGTCCTTTTTGTTTAATTAACTATCTAAACGTTAAAATTTCCTAACCAAAATTTAATACGACCCTAAGGACCTTGTAAATATTAAATAATTAATATTTATAAACACACATATCAAAATTATGGTCCCGAAACCACTATTTCTAATACGATTGAAAACAGGCTATGATAACTCTCTCTTATCAATTCCTTAGTCTCCCAAGTAGCTTCCTCTGTACCGTGCTGTTTCCATAAAAAATTTACTAACAGTACCCGTTTATTCTGAAGTTCTTTTACTTCACGAGCTAAAATTCTTATCTATTCTTCAGAATACAACAAATTTGATTGTAATTCAATTTCACTAGAAGGAATCACATGTGAAGGGCTTGATCTATACTATCTCAGCATCGAAACATGGAAAACATTGTGAATCTTTTCAAGTTTAGGAGGTAACGCCAAGCTGTAAGCTGCTAGACTAATTCTTTCAATAATCTCATACGGCCCGATAAACCTCGAACTCAACTTTCCCTTTCTGCCATGTAGTATTATCTTCCACGATCAGTGTATGAATTCTACCTATCAGATACAGCTTTCAGACAATCAAGAATAATACAAACTTTATCTTCAGTTTCACGAATCAAATCTGTCCCAACTAGCTTAGATTCGCTCAAATCTGACCAGTATAGCGGTGTTCTACATTTTCCTTTCATATAAAGCTTCAAATGGTGTCATTTTAGTACTAGATTGATAGCTGTTATTATAAGAAAATTCAACTAACGACATATTTTTCTCAACTACCCTCAAACTCAAGAATACAATACCATAAAATGTCTTCTAAAATATGTATCACTCGTTTTGATTGTCTGTCTGTTTGCGAATGGAATATGTGCTAAAATTGAGTTTCGTACCCAAAACTTTATTAATTTTACCTCAAAATCTAGAGGTAAATCTTGGGTCTCAATTAGAAATAATAGACAATGGCACTCCGTGCAATTTGATGATCTCAGACACATACAAATCAACTAATATTTCAAGCGATTAATCTATTTAGATCGGAACAAGATGAGCCAACATTTTCAATCTGTCAACAATAACCCAGATCAAATCTTTCTTTCTCTGGGATACAGGTAATCCAGAAACAAAATCCATCGTGACTCACTACCATTTTCATTCAGGAATCATGACAGGTTGTAGTAATCTCGACGGTATTTGATACTAAGCTTTTACCTGCTGACAAACCAGACATTTAGCTACAAACTCAGAACTTTTGCATTTCATACATGGCCACCAATACATCTATTTTAAGTCACAAAACATTTTCGTACTACTCAAATGTATATTTTACGTACTACTATGAGCTTCAGTCAAAATGTCTCAGTTCAATTCTAGATTATTTGAAACACACAGTCTATTACAAAAGTACAATATACCATCAACATCAACACAAAATTCTGTAGATGAATCACTGTGAACCTATTCTCATTTAGCTACCAATTTCGAGTCATCATTTTGCAACTCCAAAATTTGCTGAAGAAACAACGGTCTAACTTTTAGTTCAACTAAAATAAAACCATCACGATTCCAAGTCAACCGTGCGTTCAACCCTCTCAATGCGAACAATAATTTTTGACTTAAGGCATCTGCAAAAACATTAGCTTTTTCGAGATCATAATCAATTACCAGATCTTAATCTTTTTTAGCCACTATCATTGTCTCAAGTTCAGTTCTTTTTGAGTCATCAAATATTTCAAGCTTTTGTGATCTGTAAATATATGAGATTTATCACTGTACAGATAGTGTGCCAAATCTTTAGAGTAAAAAGTATTGCGGACAATTCCAGATCGTGAGTAAGATAATTTCTCTCATGTGGCTTTAACTGACGAGAGGCATATGCTATTACTTTTTCGGCTTGCATCAACACACAACCCAGTCTGTTAAGTGACGCATCGCTATAAACAACATATTTTTTCCCGGATTCAAGTTGAGTCAGTACTGGAGCTTTTGTCAACATGCTTTTCAGTTGATCAAAACTTTTTTGGCATTTATTTGACCAAACAAACTCCACATTTTTCTGTAACAATTTGTTCATCGGTGAAGCAACTATAGAGAAGTTTTTAACGAAACGATTATAACAACCTGCTAAGCCCAGAAAACTTTGTACCTCTAAAACATTTTTCGGAGCTTTCCAGTTGACAATGGTAGAAATTTTACTTGGATCAACACAAACCCCATCCGCAGAAATTATGTGACCAAGAAATCCAACTTCTCAAAGCCAAAACTCACATTTACTGAATTTTGCATACAACTATTTCTCGCGCAAAATCTGTAATACAATTTTTAAATGCTGAGCATGCTCAGATTCTGTTTTAGAATAGATCAGTATATCATCAATAAACACAATCATGAATCCATCCAAATGAGGCTGAAAAACTCGATTCATCAGATCCATAAAAGCAGTAGGGCCATTGGTTAATCCGAAAGACATCACCAAGAATTCGTAATGGTCATAACGAGTTTGGAAAGAAATTTTTGGCCTGTTACAATCTTTTACTCGCAAATGATAATATTTAGATTTGAGATCTATTTCTGAAAACAGTGTTGCACCTTTCAACTGATCAAATAAATCATCGATACGAGGTAAAAGATATTTATTCTTTATTGTAACCTTATTCAGTTGTTTGTAATCAATACATAATCTCAACGACTCGTCTTTCTTTTTCACAAACAACATAGGTCCACCCTAACGAGACACACTCGACTGAATAAAAACTCTGTCTAAAAATTCTTGCAACTGTTCTTTACGTGTTTTCAACTTAGTTGGTGCCATTCGATATGACGAGATCAATTTTGGCACAATTCCAGGTGTCAAATCAATAGCAAATTCAACTTTACGTTTTAGCAACAATCCCAATAACTCTTCAGGAAACAAATTAGTAAACTCTTTTAGAATCGGTACCTGATCCAACTTTGACTCTGAATCTCGAGTATGAAGTATATAAGCAAAAAATACCTCACAACCTTTACGAACCAATTTTCGTGCTGTAATTGCTAAGATAACACTGGTAACACTGTTTGATCTATCTAACTCAACTGAAATCATTTCACCCATTTGACATCCCAAATCAATCCTTTTCAATCTACAGTTTACCACAACCTTATGTAATGTCAACCAATCCATTCCCTGAATAATATCGAATTCCTTAAAGGGTAACAACATCAAATCTGTAAGAAATTCATATCCCTGAATTTTCTGTGGACACTTACGACATATTAAATTAACTATCATGCCTTGACCCAATGGATTTATAACTTGAACGTCAAACTCAGTTGACTCAACAGGTAAATTGTTATCCGTTACTAATGCAGTGCAAATATATGAGTGAGTTGACCTAGGGTTAATTAGTGCATATACAGTAACATCAAAGAGATAGAATATACCAATAATAACATCAGGCGCGACAGCTTCCTCCCTGACTCAAATAACATATGTTTATGTAGGCGCTCTAACTTCAGATCGGGCAACTGTATTTTTTATCTCAATAAGATAAGCTCCAGTATTACTGCTTTGCCCGGGACGTCTACCCTTCTAAGGTGTCGACATCTGTCTATCACTTCGCTCTTTATTATCTTCACAATTCTTGGGCAATTACGCACAAAATGATCTGTCGAGCCACATCTATAACACACACCCAGTTTGGTTTTGTATTCTCTAGTGTGAAGTTTTCCACAATGTTTACAAACAGGCTTCAGTGCATTCCGAACACTTCCCACACTATCAGCAGGCTTAACTTGATATTTAGAATCATGCTTAACTGATTTATTTTTACCCAAAACCCAGATGATAAAATGACATGATTAAATTCTTCTTTTTTTTTCTTTGATGGTGGTGTGAAAAACGACTTGGAAAAGCTTATTTTACCAAATTTCTGAGCCTTCCTTTCTTTCTATTTCTTCTTATTATAAACTTCCTCCATCTTTTGAGCTTAATAAGATAAAACCACGAACTGTCGTATTTCTATCCCTATAATCATCATTTTAATTTCATCATTCAAACCATCTTCAAAATGGATGCAGATTTCTTCCTCATTTGACATAATTTTATGAGCATACTTGTTGAGATACACAAACTCTCTCTCATATTCAACTACTAATTTATTTCCTTACTTTAATTTAAGAAATTCTTTCTTCTTCCGATATAGATATCGTTTGCCGACATATTTTTTAAACTCTAATTGGAAGAAATCCCAAGTAACCTTGTCTCTCGGTACAACTACTATCAATGTGGACCACCAACTGTACGCTTCATCCTTAAGAAATGACATGACACACCTCAGATAATCATTAGGAGAATAGACGAGTTCATCAAAGACTCATTGGATATTTTCGAGCCAGTATTCAGCTTTAGTAGGACCGTCATCCGATCTACCTTTAAATTCTTCAGCACCGTATTTTGGATTTTGCCAATTGGAGGCCATCGAGTATATTCAGTCATTTGAGGTATAAAGTCACCACTGAAGTTATAACAGGGGGTAGAGGTTGTAGAGCCACAGGGTTGGTTATCATAAATTCTGTGAACCACTGACCCATTAAACCGAAGAAAATATTTTTGACTTTATTTTCTGACATTTTTGGAATAGGTAAACTACTACTTGCTTCTTGTTCAGAAGTGGGGACATTACTATTAACTTCGTCTGTGTCAGCACGATCAGATTCTGCTGACATCTTTAAAATCTATAAGAAAATCAGGGGTTAGATTGGATAATTTAATATCACATATCACAGATTTATATGGCATGTAATTTTTTGACGTCAAATACGCTAGGTTCAGCCCAAGAATCAGTTAAATCATAGCTCTAATACCACTAAATGTAACACACCTAACCTATCTTCATCATCGAATTAGGGTTATAGAGTATTATAGTACAATTCATAACATTTAACTTCATCATCAGATTAAGGTTATAGAGTATTATAGTACAATTCATAACATTTAACTTCAAATAGAAAAAAAATTATGCAAATTAAATAATAACATTCAATAACTCATTTTAATCAAGATAGAAATACACTTATGGGCCTTAGATCGAGCCTACGGGGCCCTAAAAATAGTTTGGGAACATTCGGGGATCATTTTGAAAAAAAATCAAAAAAGTTTGGAAAAGTTGACAATATTTGAAAATAGGGGTCAGACGGCTGTGTGACATAGCCCAGAACTTGTGAACATTTGAAGTGTGGGACACACGGCCATGTCCCAACCCTTTTGTTCGCCTATGTGGATATTCGAAATAGGGCCACACGGCCGTGCCGTAGGCCGTGTGTCAGATCGTGCACAATCGTGTAAAACCTACACCTAAAATAAATATGACACAATGCTGTGTGGGGTGGTCGTGTGTGCCACAAGACTGTGTGGTAGCCCGTGTCCTAGACCATGTGCACCTTAAAAAGCTTGCATTTCAAGTCGTTTTTCCTCCAAAACTCAAACACCAAGCCAAGCTATTTTCAACTACAATTTCATGCTCAAACACATTCAATCACACCAAAAAACATGTCAAATTCACTCAACCTATGTCTAACCAATATGCCATCATTTGGCACCTTAATTCACATTACAAAACTAACCAAATTCAAGGCTATACTCCATATCACATTCATACACCAAACACATTAACAAGTAATCATTCAAACTCTCAAATCATATATCATCTTATTTAAAAACTTACCATTACTTTTCTCATTCAAACATATACATTCATACCATGATTTCAAACACGTATATAAAAATTATACCAAATGACCAAATAACATGACATGAACATAAACACATACAAGTTAATACTAAACATAGGCATCATTCATCACTTTCATAATTACCAAATAATTTACAAATCAAACATCTATAAATTTCACCTATTACATGCCATATAACCCAAAAGTTAACTTCAAAAACTACCAAAATGTGACTGGATAGTGTGATCCTCAAGTTGATCCGATCGCTCAATTCCACAAAACTTTATCTACAAGGAAACAAGAAAATAACACGAATAAGCCTATATAAAGCTTAGTAAGTTCAGCAGTTAAAACGATAAAGCTTACCGAAATAAACATAACATTTATAATAACAAGAGTAATAAACAGTGTTTCTTGTCAACCACAATCACTATAATATAACACGATAGTTCGCAACAAATGCTAAACCTTGATATACTCAGTGTATAAACAGAAATCAGGAATCATCGCCTTGTCACAAGTCAATCTTGTACAACGTACACTATAACCTATTGGCATGCCAATTGCACTCTATCCTACGTTCATTCAACTCACAATATAATATCATTTAACAAGTTTTAAAGGAATTGTTTTTCTAAATTTACAATAATTTATAATCAAGCATTCACTAAAATATTCAATAACCAATTTCACAATCAATGTACATTTCAAAATGTGTTAAAATATATCGAATTATCTTACCAAGGCTAAACTGCAGAGTTTGTAAAAATTCAAGGACTACTCAGTAACTTTCTCTTTTCCTTGGTTATCTACTTGTTACTCAGTAACTTTCTCTTTTCCTCAGTTATCTAATTGTTCTTGATCTATAAAATAGTTTATTTGACTCTATTAGATTCAATTTCATGTATTATTCAATTTAATACATATTCCATTCTATTTACAATATTTCATAATTGCACCAAACTTTTACACGTTATTCAATTTAATCCCAAACCCAAAAAATTACAAAATTAACCTTATTTGGACACAACCCATACGAGCCGAATAGTTAGGGTCTCTATAAAACCCTCTATTTAACAAAATTTCACAAAAATACTATGAAATTTTACTATTTAAATAATTTAGTCCTTTAACCTAAAAATCAACAAAAAATTACTTTACGAAATAATTCTATTTAACAATCAAGCTTAGTAATCTATCAAAAACTTTCAAAAACACCTCAAACTCATCCATGACACATTCTAAAACATTTAATAGTTTCAAAAACGGAGGTATGGGTTAGTTGGACCTAGTTGCAACGATCTCAAAAATATAAAAATCATAAGAAACAGATGAGATATTCACTCACATGCAAAGAAAATTAAGGTGGTTGAATGATGTGATTCCGATCACATCATATTACGTTGCAATTCAGAGATGTCAGGATTGGCCCAAACGAGAAGGGCCCAAGTGCAAAATGAAGCTTATCATTCAAATTGGGTTGAGCCTAATTCCTTTGATGGTTAATTGGGTTAAGTCTTGATGTATTTAGTGCTGGGTATAAATTAATTAAAGGGCCAACTATAAAACTTTTATTATTTTTAAGTTTTATTTCAGTTTAATAAGTGTTTGCATATTTAATTATGTCTTGCATTAAGTGCTTTGCATTTAATAAAGTCAATCATAAAAGCATCTAATATGGTAATGAAGATTGTATTTTAATTATGCCATGCATTATGAAACTCATATGTTAAATAATTTTGCATTTTAATTAAGCCATGCATTTATACATCTTATATGCTAATTATGAGTTTGTGTTATAAGTGTGTGAAGGGTGTCATTTATTTTGGCTGTTATTTTTGTCATAAATGCGTGAGTTTTAGTTTGTTGAATTCTATATTAAATAATGTGTTAAAGCTAGATATGAATATGAAAAGTTTGCAAGGTTTAATGTATCTTAAATAAATTAATTGTGTGTTCAATTGTGTGTCCTAGGAAAGTCCAAAGGCTGATCACATATTTTAAAGCTACAATAGGGTTGTTCGTTTCCAAAGAAGAATTAAATGCTGCCACATTCAAATGATTGTTCGGTTTTGGCATAAAAGAGTGGGCATTCGATCACTGAATTGTTGGTGCATAAAGGGAACATTTTTGGTAGATGTTTGTAAACTCGAAATTATATAGGGTTTTTCTATGTATTTTTACCACCTTTTTGCTTAATAAATATGTTAATCTTGAGTAATTGTTATTAAAATAAGTGAACTTTACTAAATTAGTAATATTGGGCATGGATTTATAAATTATGTGAAATTATACTTAATTACATGATTTTTTTACATATTTTATATTATTTCATGTTAATTTATTAATATGTGATTTTTCACTATGTAAGAGGACAATTGAAAATGTGATTAATGTGAATGAAACATGGACATGCACAAATTAATTCATGTGGCTGGAAAGACCGTGCAATTTGGGTCATGGGTTGATAATTTGACCCATTAAAAGAGGTGCTAAAAGATGGACATGTCTGCTAAATAATTGGACTGAGAAATCGTCCAATAAGGGGGAACTAAAGCCCAGTTTCGGCACAAGTAGATGGATGCCTAAAAGCAAGCTTTGGGGTATTTAATTAAAGGTCCTTACAGTTGGAAAATAATCAGAAATCAGCCCGACAACTTGCTATTGAAACCGTACACCCTATGGCTATTAATAGCCTTGGTTTGAATTCAAATTGAGGAGACTTAGTCATCCCCTTCTCCTTAAAATATGGCCGGCCATGTGTGGTAGAAAATGAAGGAATTTTGAATCAATTTTTAGCTAACTCTACCTTTTACCTTCACCTATAAATACCATGCACCAATCCCTTAATCCCTCATCCCTTACTACTCATTTCTCTTCTCTCATTAGCATTTTCTCCATATTTTATTTTCATTTTCCTTCCCTTGCATAACTGCCCATCTCTTTTTCATCCTTTAGCCACAAAAGCTTTGTCAAAAGCATTCTTTGGCTGGCCACCTTAAGAACTCCTTAGCAAAAGAAGCATTGAGGAGAATGGAGGAGCGCATCAGTCATAATAGATTCGAAAGGCTATTGAAAGGAATCAGTCATAATAGATCCCAAAGGCTACTGAAATGAATAGAGTTTACTCTTTTCTCTTTTTATTTATTTTAATCATGTTTGCTTTGAGTTTATTATTTTTGACATCAATGATGATATTTTAAATCTTATTTGTTAGGATGGATGTGTTAATTCAATAAGATCTATTTTATCCATGTTTGACATGTTTAGGCCCCAGTCAATCATTTTTTCAATTAATATCATGATGCATTTCATTCATACGTGATTGGGTGCACTCAGATTAGCTGTGTGATCCTAACCAGACGATGACTAGTAGACGCATAATTGAAAAGTGCAATGCTCAATTTAGATCTTCAAACCTGACTAAGTTGAGGTTTGTAATATCATTAGTTAGCTCTATTGCCTTGCATAGTTTTTAGGTTTATTTAATTAAACTGTTTGAAACGTATCCTTGTGACCTTACATAAATGTTAAGAAACCCTTAGTTAATATGATCAGTAAAATGCATACTTAACTAAGTAAAAGACTCTGAAAGGACTTATTTTGGTTTTCAAACTCATGAAAGATCGAGTTGTCATGGAAGTATTTTCAAACATTGTTAAGCATGATAAAGTAAATTGAATTGATTAATATAATTATCCTAGCCCATTTAATGTTGACTGTTTTTGTTGCTAAAGCCATTCATTCATTCATTTACGTAAATTGCATCTAGATTAGAATTGTATAGGGATCAATCTTTGCATCTAATTAATTTACTTAGTTTAATCATCACCATCCAATTATTGAATTTTTACATCAAATTGTGAAGGTGTAATTTTAAAAATATTTGGTTAAGCTTATACAGTCCTTGTAGAGACAATAACTCATTTTACTTACTTATTACTTGAATGATTGTGTACACTTGTACAAACCTCGTTACAAGTTTTTGGCTCCATTGCCGAAGACTGTTGCCTTAATCATTTTTTGTGAGATTATTTTTTGCAATTTGGTTTTTATTTTATTTTTATTTAATTTCTAACTTTACTAATTAATTCTTTAATTGTTTTCTCTTTATTATATTTATTATTATTTTATTCTTTATATTTTTGTGATTTTCTTCCCAAGTAATAATTAGCATAGATCGAATCATCGATTTAGTCCCTATAGACCCTAAAATGGAACAGCCATTTCGATAAAGAAGATGAGAAAGATTAGCCCAGAGACAAGCTGCAAAAATGGACCATGAAAATCAAAATGATGTTCAAGGGAATAGAGCCGCTAATGCTCAAAATCCAATAATTATTGCTGATGATAGGGACTGACTTATAAAAAATTATGCCGTGCCATTCCTTAATGAACTAAAATTGGGAATTAGAAGACCGGAGATTGGGGCACTGCAGTTTGAATGGAAGCCTATGATGTTTCAGATGGTTCAAACAATAGGTCAATTCAGTGGAATGCCCACGGAAGATCCACATCTTCACCTTTGATTGTTTATGGAGGTGAGCGGTTCCTTCAAGATAGCCAGTGCAACTGAAGATGCACTAAAGTTGAAGTTGTTTCCATACTCGTTGCGAGATCGAGCACGAGTGTGGATTAATTCGTTGCCCTCCAACTCAATTTCTACTTGGCAAGAATTAGTTGAATACTTTCTAGTAAAGTATTTCACATCTAGCAAAAATGCTAAGTTACGAAATGAAATCACCACTTTTCAGCAATTGGATGACGAGTCCTTATACGAGACGTGAGAAAAATTTAAGGAATTACTTCGTAGGTGTCCTTGTCATCAGATTCCTCATTGCATCTAGTTGGAGACATTTTATAATGGTCTCAACACATACACAAGGTTGGTGGTAGATGCTTTTGTAAATGGTACTCTCTTATTGAAGTCTTATAATGAGGCTTACAAAATAATCGAGAGAATAGCTAGTAATAATTACCAGTGGCAGACAAATCAAGTAGCTTTAGGAAGAATAGTAGCCATAGTATATGAAGTAGACGCCCTTACTTCACTCTCAGCTCAGGTATCGTCTATCTCTTCAATGTTGAAACAATTTACTACTAACAATTTAAATCATGTTGTAGGTCAACTACCAATCCACTACCAAGGAGGTGGATAAAAGAACACTTACATGCAGCATAGATCAAATCAACCTCTTGGTTTCAATCAACAAGTTTAAAACCCACTGTAAGTTGAACCTTCAAATAATTTGGAGAATTTATTGAAGGCATACATTGCTAAAATTGATGCCTTGAATGAAAAATTAGTTAATGAGTTTAGAAACGGACCCCAAGGTGCTGTACCAAACAACATAGAAAATCCTCTTTCAATCGAGTCTTCTAATCTTGAGAACTTATTAAAAGCATACATGGTGAAGAATGATGCAACTTTGAGAAATTTGGAGAACCAGATAGGGCAACTAGCTAACAAACTTCGAAATAGACCATAAGGAGCTTTGCCTAGTGACATGGAGAACCTAAGAAAACTTAGCAAGGAGAATTGCAAAGTGGTTAATTTATGAAGCGAAAAGACTTTTGAACCCAATAAGGTTGAGGTTGAAGTTGAACCTCCCCAAAAAGAGGAAAATCAACCAACAGTTGAAATTCTTGCACCAGAGAAGCCAAATTCTGCAAATTCTAAAAAGGTAAAATCTAAACTAGTGAATTCTAATAAGCTAACCTCTTCATTAGATGTAGAAATATTACTTTAGAAGAGCTATCCAATCCAAGCAAAAGTTCCACAACCTTCATATCAACATAAACATGATACTCAATTTAAGAGAATGTTGGATGTGTTGAAACAACTACGTATCAACATCTCGTTCGTAGAAGCTTTGGAGCAAATTCCGAACTATGTGAAAGATATGAAAAAATTTTGTTTAAGAAGAGAAGGTTTGGGGAATTTGAAACTATAGACCTGACTACAGAATGTAGCCTATTTTTTCAGAACAAGTTGCCTCCTAAGTTGAAGGATCCAAGAAGTTTCATCATGCCTTGTAATATTGGAGAATCCTATTGTGATAAGGCTTTGTGTGATTTGAGATAGAGTATCAATTTAATGCTTACGTCTATGTTTAGACGATTAGGTATTGGTAAGGCTAGACCGACTGCTATTAAACTCCAATTGGTGGATCAATCTTTGGCATACCCAGAAGGAAAAATCGAGGATGTCTTTGTGCGTGTTCATAAATTCATATTTCTGTTTGACTTTGTTATCTTAGATTTTGAAGCAGATAAGGAAGTACCAATCATCCTAGGAAGGCCTTTCCTAGAAATCAATAGGACGAGAATTGATGTATAGAAAGGTGAAATCACCATGCGAGTTCAAGATGAACAAGTAACCTTTATTATACTTAAGGCCGTAAGATCTTCTGATGAGGTTAAATATTATTTTACCGTTTCTGTGGAAGATCCATTGGAAGGTATTTCATATGACTCTTCATATCAAGATGAGGATAATACATGTTTGGAAGCTAACTTGGAAGGATTCAGTTCAAAAGTTCAATTTGAGTCATTAGAGCTATCATCACATGAGTAGAAGCACCCCAACCCATCAAAAGAAGAGCCACAAGAGTTAGACTTAACTATTTTAAAAAGGCAAGAGAAATGTATCAAGTAGACTATTGCAAATACTGAAAAAGGGGGCATGTCAAGGGACAGAAGAGTTCAATTCAATCTCGAGTTTCAATGGTTAAAATCAAGGATCATGGATCCCATCTATGACATTTAGTGGTTGGGACTTGTACCAAATAAAGAATGTATAACGAAAAATGAGCTGATTTTGTAAAAGATCATCATGGGTATGCAGATTTGTACAAATGATAGAAAGTTGAGCAAAATAAAACAGAAAGATCATTTTCTGTTGCTATTTTTTGAGCAAATATTGGATATAATTGCTGGTCAACATTACTTCTTCTTTCTAGATGGATACAGTTGGTATGATAAATAGTCGTTCGACATCGGCTTTTTCAGTGAAAATCATCAATAACATTGAGGGAGTCCTTTTCACTCTCTCAGTCGTTAATTTATTTTCAATTTTTTCTCTCTCTTATTTGAATAAATGGCATGCTTAGAAATTATTTTTCTTAAATTGGTTCTTCAAATTAATTCTATCTAAGAAGATTGGAACTTAAGCGGGATCATTTGTGCCTCCTCCAAACTTTCCTGGGAATTTAATTTGATGTAATTTTTTTAGAAGAAATTTTCTAAGTAGCCCAAAAGAAATTTTTCATTTTCATTTTAATTTTAATTTCCAATTTGAATTTTATTTTTATGTTCAATAAGGGGGTCAATTTGGCCCAGGTACTAATTAGTTTATTTTATCTTAAGCAGTTTAGTTTGTAAATACAGATTGGGCTCAAGTTCTGAAACAGCAAAGAGGAGAAATTCACCCACATTGTCGTTCAGAAGGGTTCCCTTGTAACAACCCATTTTCAGTGGTGTCAGAAATAGTGGTTTCGAGGCCACAAATCTGACGAGCGAGTTCATAAATACTATTATTTAATATTCATTAGTGAAATATGGTATTAAAATAAATGTTGAATTGGTAATTTATGCTATTTGAGAGAACAGTTAGATTTAAGTGGTATGACCTTAAAGTCAAGTAGTTTTAGAAAATGAGGTATCGGGACCTCATTTCTATAAAACGAACCGTAAGTATTTTATTAATTATTTATGGAGTGTTATTAAGGTTGTATTAAAGTTTTGTTAAGAAATTTTACTGTTTAAATAGTTAATTAATTAAAAGGACTAAATTGTAAAAGGTGTAAAAGTTTTTAATTAATGCATTTAGTGACTAAATGACTTAATTATTAATTGAGAAAGGAACTATATGGTAATTAGGCCTTAATTAATGTGGTGGGACGACATTAGTAAGGAAAAAGACAAAAATATTATGTAATTAATGGCAAAATGGTAAATAACTTGATATTAAGTAAAACAAATTGAAAAACTAAACAATTCCTATACATTTTTCTTCAACCTTAGCTGAATTCACCATTTGAAAGAGCTTCAAGCTTCGTTTCTTTCATCTGAGCTTAATTCTCACTTATTTCTTGTAATTTTTATGTTTTTGAGATCATTGCAACTAGGTCTAACTAGCCGGTACCTTCATTTTTAATTCTATTAAAAATTTTTGAAGTTTCCATTGACTAATTTTGAATTTTTATGATGAATACCATGTATTTTGAGCTTTTATTATGTTGTTTGATGATTTTGTAAAGTGATTTTTGTTAGATTTTTATTTTAGGATTAAATTATAAAAATATCAAATTTTAGGGTTTGATAGTAAATTTAATGTTCATTAGGGACTGTTTAAGGGCCTAGTATATTTGGATAGAATATTGACTTGATAAAAATGGTTAATTTGATAAATTTCGGGTTAATGGACTAAATTATAATGATTATAAAAGTTTGGGGTAATTGTAAAATGGATTGGAATGTGAAGTGTAAGCTAATAATTGAGAAATTTCACATTTTAGATCAAGATCCCGTAGATACTCGTTGAAAAGGAAAAATTATAGAATAGTCCATGAACTTCTACAACCACTACAATTCAGTTCGAGTAAGTTTCTATGGTTTAAAATTTTGACATCTATATGAGTTGTTGAATAGTATAACATGATATAAAATATATATATTCAATTGTTGATGATGAATGATTATTTGAGATATGTTATTGAATTTGATGTTCGGATTGGATTGAACCCGGGATAGAGTATAGTCGTGATATGGTGTGTTGTGGGGGATTGGAGTGGAGATGGTTTAGAGGGATGTATATATTTATTTCCCGAGTAAATCGAGGTTCAACATTTATTGTGAAATTTCGTGTTATACTCTCTGTTTTGCGTGTTTCGGTTGGACTAGCTCTTATGAGCATTGGCGTGTTTCGGTTGGACTACCTCTTATGAGCATTAGCATGTTTCGGTTGGACTAGTTCTTGTGAGCATTGGCGTGTTTCGGTTCGACTAGATCTTGTGAGCATTTGGTGTGTTTTGAGGGATTGACTCGTATGGGCATCTAGCGTGTTATGGTTGGACTGACAATGTGCTCCTATCCCTAAGTCGTTCTTCGAATTAAAAATCTCAGTAAGGTAATTTGTTTAATGAATTTGATGGATTTGTTATACATTTGAGTATTAAATTGAATGTATGTGATTTTTCGATTTAGATTGTGGATGATAGGAATACATATGGTTGATTTTTATGTTTATACTTTGTACTATGCAAATGAAATGAGTAAGAAAAGGAATGGAACGATAAGTGACTTAATATAAAGGTTCATAATTATAAGAAAAGATTTATGCTTATGTAATGAATTCTATGAAAGCTTTTTATGTTATAATTGAGTTTATATGATTGTTAATAAATCAAAAAATTTGATTAGAAGGGGGAGCGTGTGCTATTTGGGGTAATTCAAGCCTTGAGAATTTGGCTTGGGGGGAAAATGTTGTCGTTTTCGGCATTTGGAAGAACTTTTTAGGGTAGTATCTACTGAATTTGGTCTCTAGGTACTAAAGATATTCGGTTTTGGGTGCCAAATTTTGCCAAGTTTTGGGAAGTACCTCTCGGACTTGTCCTTTTCTGCTCTTTTCTTTCCTCTTCCCCTTCCCCTCTTGTTGCCGAATCTTCCCTTCTCTCTCTCTTTCTCTCTTCTCTTCTCTATTGGCCAAATCTTCTTTCTCTTCTCTGCTGGCTGAATCTTCTTTCTCTTCTATTCTTCTTCTTTGGCCGAATATCATTCTCTATTTGTCTTTGATTTCTACCTCCTATTGTTTCCTTTTTGATCGAGAGCTATCTCCCTTTATTGTCTGTGGTTCAGTCGTATATCACTCCTCTCTGATGGTTTGAAGTCCTCGATGATTGAAGGAGTATCAAGTCGTACCAAGTCATCGAAACTTTTTTCTCTTCTCTCGATCTAAGGTAAGTATGTGGGCTAGCATTCTAGGTGTAGGCCGAATGCTTGCTGTATTTTTGTAAGTTATCATGGAGTGGATTTAAACCACATGATTAAACATTTTTGCTTAATAAATCCGTTTGCAATGCAGATATTTGTCAAGAAGATTGTAGTCAACCTTCGTCAGTGGTATAAGTGGGCTAAGCCACTTTTGACAGTCGAGGCAAGTATTAATGTAGTTTTGGTTAAGGATGTAAAAGAATGAGATTAACCCTATTGATTAGTGACTAATGGAAAAATTGTATGAATGTAGATTTTGGGTGCTCGTGGATCTTGGAGCGTTTTCACAATCAGCTATGTAGACACCCGGCTATAACTATTAGACGGCAAAAGCTGAAAAGTCGAAAGTACGGCATTTGAGACCACATGAACATGTGATCGCTCATATGGTAAACCAAATCCTCAAATCATGGGCAATAGACTATAGAGACCTCCATGAGCAATTCCATAGGCGTAGGCCGTAATGGGCCACGTTAGGCCGAAATAGGCCATATAGGCCCTATGGGCTCGTGGGCCTTTCACGGATGAGAATCACGATTTGTGGCAAATATTGGACTGGGCTACGTAAAACTCATAGCCGTGGCAAATTTTGGGCTGAACGCGCCGCACTAGCGTGCGGGCCCCCTTGGGCCGAGTAATGGGCCTTGGGCCCATTTATACTGTTATGACCATTTAGGTTACCTGAGTCGCTCGAGGCGACTGCGGACCTTTCGAGCGATCAATAAATGATCGAAATACCGCCATAAGGTAGAATGACCAAAATATCCCCATAGGGTAAAATGACTTAAATATCCCCATAGGGTAAGATGATCGAAATACCTTCATATGGTAAAATGACTGAAATACCCCCATAGGGTAAAATAACCGAAATACCCTTATAGGGTAAAATGATCGAAATACCCCCATAGGGTAAAATGACTGTTATACCTCTAGGAGATGAAATGACCGTTGTGGCCTTATGTTATGTATGGCTAATTTATTCTATGATATATATATATGATTGTTACTGAGTATGACGTTTTGCATACACATATGATTTATGACATGACATACTACATAGGGTTGGGATATTGATATGGCGAAAGTATATTGAACTGGTGGTTTTGCCACATATACTGTTACTGGCAACTTCACTGCCATAATACTACTGGCAGCCTTGCTGCGATATTGGTGTGCTGGCTGGGTGGGTCGATTTTATCCCCACATGGTGTGTTGGTGGTACGGAGTGGTGTGTTGGTTGGATTGGGATGGGTTGTATTATGACACTGTACTGTTACTGTATTGGAAGGCCCACACTATTACTGTATTGGGCTAAGGATCACACTATTACTGTATCAGGCTAGGCCCACACTGTACTGATATTGAATAGGGCTCGGGCCCAGACTGTTACTACATGTTGTATGCTAACTTTTTGGTAAAGGATTACACACTGAGTTTCGTAAACTCACCCTCTTCTTTTAACTGTATAGGTAATCCCTAGCCATAGGCGATTCGGTGCTGCGAGGGACTTTGAGGTGGCCACACAACTGCTGCTGGTTACACTTGCTTTTATTTTTATTCAATTTATAAGTTGGGTTTTGTTTTTGTAATAAGGCCTTTAAGCTGGTTGAAATTTTTAATTGGGCTTTTACTTACATATTTTAAACTGCTAGATAGGAAAAGATGAATTTTTAAAATAATTACTGTTTTCAAAGAAACAAGTTTTAAACAATAGAATTTAAATAAATAAAACTTTTGCGATTTTAGACCAACTTATTAAAACAATATTAGATAACAAGACAAATGTTTTGTTTAGTTGATTTGTTAAATATTTAATTAAGGGGTTTATTTTAAGCTTAGAAACAAATTTTTACCAACGAGTTAAATTTTTGAAAGACACTTCAGTGTGACACGTCAGATTCGACCATAACGTCTAGGCCAGGTTTGGGGTGTTATATTTAGTGGTATCAGAGCCAGGTTGCAAAACTCGGCTGTGGAATAGGTTTTGAAATTTTTTAAAATTTTTGGAAAACTGTTCTTAAAGTGTTTTGAAAGGTTTACAAGTGTGGTACATTGAGTCTCCAGCGCTGAATCTGTAAGTTTTCTTTATACTGTAGACTGCTTGAACTAAAATGCACTGAGAGGTTACTATAGATAATAGGACTGTACTGAAACTCTTTGTTATAGTAAACTGAGACTGTAGGAAACTGGAAACTGTAGGGAGACTTTGATTTGCGTAAACAAAACTCTGATTACTGCTTTTCAGAAGACATCTGTTAATAATTACTGGAATTACTAACTAATGCATAAAACTTCGTAAACAGATAATACGTTGCTAGATATGAGCACTAGAGGTACTCGCGGTAGGGGTACTCGAGGCCGTGGTAGAGGCCGAGGAAATGCTAGGCTTGAGTCTTCGACATCAGGCCACATGCCTTATGTTGGGGCTAGGGAAGCACCAGCTTCACCGGTGACTAAGACATGATCATTCGATCGAGCGGCTGGGGATGATGAACTATCCCAAGCTATGCGCATTCTGGAAAGGGTCGCAGGGACCAGTACTGGTGCTGTAGGCCGTAGGTCGATTTCAGAACGACTCTGGTCGAATGGAGCAGAAATCTTCATGGGTAGCCCCTAATGTGGCTGAATACTGGTGAGAAGCCATAGAAAGAATAATGGATGACCTCGACTGTACTTTTGAGCAAAAACTAAAAGGTGCAATGCCTTTACTACGAGATGAAGCCTATCAGTGGCGGCTTACTGTGAGAGAGGGTACACAGGTCGATCAGTTAATGTGGGATTTCTTTAAGGCGACATTCCAAGGAAAGTATGTGGGCACAAGTTATGTGGACGCCCGAAGAAAGGAATTTTTAAGTTTGATCCAGGGGAATAAAACTGTGGCTGGATATGAGGTAGATTTTCTACGACTGAGTCGTTATACTCATGGGATAGTGGCGACTTACTATGAACGCTGTGTATGATTTGAGGATAGCCTCCAAGATGAGTTACGGGTATTGATAGCTCCGCAGAGGGAGCAAGATTTTGCTGCCCTACTTGAAAATGCGAAAATTGCCAAGGATGTGAAGCGCTCTGAGTCCCAGAACCATGAGAAGGATAAGGGCAGATATAAGAGGGATTCAGAGCCCTCAAGTTCTTCTACAAGGCCTAAAAAGAAGGCCAAGTTTGATGGGCCAGTCTGAGCTGGGGTTTTTGTTGTAAGACCACAACCTTGTGCTGATTGTGGGAGACATCATTTGGGTGAGTGCTGGAAGAAGATTGGGGCATGTTTCAGATGTGAGTCTAGGGAGCATCAAGTCAAGGATTGTCCTTATAGTTCTGTTCAGATGCAAGCTGCAGGTTAGGGTTTTGTTTAGCCAGCCAGAGGTGGTCAGCAGCCACCGAGAGGCCGTGGGCAGGTTAGGGGTGGAAATGGTGTGGGATGAGGTCGTAGAGCGCAAGGCAGAGGTGCTGGTAATATTGAGGTGAGGTAGCCAACACTGGTCTATGCTACTCGTCGCCGAGAGGATGGTGACGCTTTAGATGTTATAACCGGTACATTCCTAATTCATAATGTACCTTACACTGCTCTGATTGATATAGGGTCTACGCATTCATACATTGCATGCATTATGTCTGGCACCTTGGGTATCATGTGTGAGAGTACTGTTAATGAGATGATTTTGTTAAGTCCACTGGGATAGTCTGTAAGGGTAGACAAGTTGTTCAGAGATTTGCCCCTAGAGGCTCAAGGAGTTATATTTTTACTGGGTTTGATGGAGCTGTCGTTCGGTGAATTCGACCTAATGTTGGGGATGGATTGGTTGGTTAAACATCATGCAAGTTTGGATTGTACAGCTAACCGTATGGTATTAAAGAGTACTGATGGTGAAGAGACTTTCTGTCTAATGTGATCTCTGCATTAAGGGTCGAAAAACTTGTTTGCAAGGGTTGTGAGGCATTTCTAGCCTATATTGGTGCATCTAATTCTGAGGGTCCTTCTGTTGGACATGTCAGAACTGTTAAGGATTTTTTCGATGTATTTCTTGATGAGCTCCCTAAGTTACCTTCGAGCCGCGAGGTTGAATTTGGAATTGAACTCTTGCCAGGAACAGCTCAAGTGTTTATCGCCCTTATAGGATGGCACTGAAGGAGCTGGTGGAATTAAAAGCTCAAATCCAAGAACTGTTGGATCGAGGATTCATTCGACCTAGCGTGTCTCCATGGGGAGCACCAGTATTTTTCGTAAAGAAGAAGGATGGGACCATGCGCATGTGCATTGACTATTGACAATTGAATAAACTGATTATTAAGAATAAGTATCCTTTATCGAGGATAGATAATTTATTTGATCAGTTGCAAGGAGCTTCAAATTTCTCCAAAATAGATCTTCGTTCTGGGTACCATCAGCTGAGAGTTCAGGAGGTTGATGTGTATAAGACTGTGTTTAGGACTCGTTATGATAATTACGAGTTCCTAGTAATGCCATTTGGGTTGACGAATGCACTAGCTGCCTCATGGACTTAATGAATCGAGTATTCCAGCCTTACCTGGATTGGTTTGTGGTGGTGCTTATAGACGATATCTTGGTGTATTCGAGAATCGAGGGTGAACATGATGCTCATCTCCAAATTATTCTAAAGATTTTAAGAGAGAAACAATTGTACGCTAGGTTTAACAAGTGTGAGTTCTGGCTACAAGAAGTGACATTTCTGGGTTATGTGGTATCTGCCAAGGGGATTAGGGTTGATCCTTGAAAAATTGAAGCCGTACTGGATTGGAAACCACCTAAGACCGTATCTGAGATTCGAAGTTTTCTGGGTCTTGCAGGATATTACGGATGTTTTGTTGACGGTTTTCCTTAATTGCTGTACCTCTGACTAAGCTGTTGCATAAAGGGGTACCGTTTAACTAGACTGATAGGCAGCAAGAAAGTTTTGAGAAATTGAAGAAAGTTCTGACTGAGGCCCCTGTCTTGATACAGCCAGAGTCTGGGAAGAAATTTACTATCTACAGTGATACATCACACGTGGGTTTGGGTTGTGTGGTGATGCAGGAGGGTAAAGTGGTTGCTTATGCATCTTGTCAGCTTAAGCCTCACGAGGTGAATTACCCTACTCATGACTTGGAGTTAGCCGTAGTGGTAGTCTCACTGAAATTTTTGAGGCACTATTTGTACGATGAGAAGTGTACTATATACACAAATCATAAGAGCCTTAAGTACCTTCTCACTCAGAAGGAGCTGAATCTTAGGCAGCGAAGATGGATAGAGCTGCTCAAGAATTATGATTGCTTGATTGAGTACCATCCGGGTAAGGCTAACGTGGTAGCTGACGCACTGAGCCGTAGGGCTATATCTGATTTGAGAGCAATGTTTGCTCGTCTTAGCTTGTTGGCTGAGCTGCAAGTTTGACCGACGTGGATTGAATAGATTAAGGGTAAATAGTTGTTGGATGAGTCATTGGTTCCTCGTTTCCAGCAGGTGGAGAGTGGGGAAACTTTAGATTTTGGGTTGAATAGTGAAGGAGTACTGTGCTTCTGTGGGAGAGTCTGTGTATCAAGGGATAATGATTTGAGGCAGTCTATACTGTGAGAGGCGCATAGTAGTCCTTTTGCTATGCATCGCGACGGGAATAAAATGTACTGAGATCTTCGTGAGTTATAGTGGTGGCCAGGATTGAAACGTGAAGTAACGGATTTTGTGGGTAAGTGTTTAATTTGTCAGCAAGTGAAGGCTGAACATCAGTTAAATTTAGGGTTACTACAGCCAGTTAAGATTCCACGTTGGAAGTGGGAGACGGTAACCATGGATTTTGTGAGTGGGCTGCCCTTAACGCCAATCAAGAAGGATTCAGTATGGGTTATTGTAGATCGATTGACTAAATCTGCCCATTTCATACCAATTCGTACTGATTACTCTTTGTAGAAGTTAGCTAAACTGTATGTGGCTGAGATTGTAAGACTACATGGGGTACCGGTTTCTATAATATCAGATAGAGATCCTCGCTTTACGTTTCGATTTTAGAAGAAATTACACGAGACTTTGGGTTCTAGACTAGACTTTAGTACTGCGTTTCATCCCCAGACAGATGTTCAGTCAGAGAGGGTGATTCAAATACTAGAGGATATGTTAAGGTGTTGTGTAATGGATTTCCGAGGCAATTGGGAATATTATTTACCGCTAGTAGAGTTTGCGTATAATAATAGCTACCAGTCCCATATTCAAATGGCACTGTATGAGGTGTTATATGGTCGTAGATGTCGTACTCCTACCTATTGGACTGATTTGGGCGAGCGGTGAGTTCTGGGGCCAGAGTTAGTTTTTTATACCGAAGAGAAGGTAAAACTGATTCGAGACCGATTAAAGGAAGCATCTAATAGGAAAAAGTCTTACGCGGATCTTAAACGCTGAGAGATTGAGTATTCTGTGAGGGACTACGTTTTTCTCAAGGTCTCCCCATGAAAAAAGATACTGAGGTTTGGACGGAAGGCTAAGCTTAGCCCTAGGTTCATTGGGCCTTACTGCATACTAAAGCTTAGCCCTAGGTTCAACTTGAGTTGCCTTCAGAATTAGACCGGATTCATGATGTGTACAACGTCTCCATGCTAAGGCATTATTGCTCTGATCCCATACACATTGTACAAGTCGAGGAGATCAAGGTTATACCAGATCTGACCTTCGAGGAGGACCTAGTTCAGATTTTGGACCATGAGGTTAAAGTACTGAGGAAAAAATCTATTCCTCTAGTCAAAGTGCTCTGGCGTACTCACAGTTCAAAAGAAGCCACGTGGGAATAGGAGGAGGCGCTGCGTCAGCAATACCCTCATCTTTTCTGACCAGGTAAATTTCAAGGCTGAAATTTCGTTAAGGGTGGTAGAGTTGTAACGCTCCAAAAATCTATGTCTTTAGCTTTTGCATGTTTCGACACAACTACTTGTTTGCTTCAGTGGTTAAGTGATTTGGGTGTGCTTGGGAGTGTTTGAGAAGCCTGGGTTCAAGTCTTGACTTTTGTAGAATTTTTAGTTTTGCTCTTGTATGAAACTGGACATTGGCTTATAGGCTTTATAAATAATAGTGTTGGTTTTATGACACAAAAAGAGCTTGTGGTCTAGTGGTAAGGTGGCGTGTTGTGTAACTGTGAGGTCTAAGGTTCAAGTCCTGAGTTGTGCAATGGAGTATTTTATTTTGCTGCTTGAGCTGTGTAACTAGTGGAGTTGGATTGAAACATAGCTAAAGGGAGTTTGAATATAATTTGAATGGAGTTGTTGGTGGAGTAAATCGAGGAGGGATAAGGGGAGAAATATTAGGAGAAAATCAAGGAATTTGATTAGGAGGGGGAGTGTGATTCGTTTGCAGTAATTCAAGCCTTGAGAATTCGGCTGGGGGGGAAAAGGTTGTTGTTTTTGGCATTTGGAAGAACTTTTTGGGGTAGTATCTGCTGAATTTGGTCTCTAGGTACTAAAGATATTCAGTTTTGGTTGCCGAATTTTGCCAAGTTTTGGGAAGTACCTTTTGGGTTTGTCCTTTTTTGCTCTTTTCTTTCCTCTTCCTCCTCTCCTCTTGTTGCCAAATCCTCCCTCCTCTCTCTCTTTTTCTCTTCTTTTTTCTACTGGCCGAATCTTCTTTCTCTTCTCTTCTTCTTCTTTGGCCGAATATCTTTCTCTTTCTGTCTTTGATTTCTACCTCCTATTATTTCCTTTTTGATAGAGAGCTATCTCCCTTTATTGTCTGTGGTTCACCCGTATATCACTCCACTCTGACGATTTGAAGTCCTCAAGGATTCAAGGAGTATCAAACAATACCAAGTCGTCGAAACTTTTCTCTCTTCTCTCGATCTAAGGTAGGTATGTGGGCTAGCATTGTAGGTGTTGGTCGAATCCTTGTTGTATTTCTATAAGTTATCATGAAGTGGATTTAAACAACATGATTAAACATTTTTGTTTAATAAATCTATTTGCAATGTAGATATTCGTCAAGAAGATTGTAGTCAACCTTCGTCAGTGGTATAAGTGGGCTAAGCCACTTTTGACAGTCGAGGCCAGTATTAATGTAGTTTTGGTTAAGGATGTAAAAGAAGGAGATTAACCCTATTGATTAGCGACTAATGGAAAACTTGTATGAATGTAGATTTTGGGTGCTCGTGGATCTTGAAGCGTTTTCACAATCAGATGTGTAGATACCCCGCTATAACTGTTAGACAGCAAAAGCTAAAAAGTAGAAAGTACGACATTTGAGACCACATGAGCGTGCGACCGCTCATATGGTAACAAAATCCTTTAATCATGGGCGATAGACTGTAGAGGCCTCCATGAGCATTTCCATGGGCGTAGGCCATAATGGGCCACGTTGGGCCGAAATGGGCCGTATGGCCCCATGGGCTCGTGAGTCCCTCACGGATGAAAACCATAATTTATGGAAAATACTGGACTAGGCTTCGTAGAACTCATAGCCGTGGCGAATTCTAGGCTGAACGGGCCGCACTAGCGTGTAGGCCTACTTCGGCCGAGTAATGGGCCTTGTGCTGATTTACACTATTATGACCATTTAGGTTACCTGAGTTGCTCGAGACGACTACGGACCTTTTGAGCGGTCAATAAATGATCGAAATACCCCCATAGGGTAAAATGACTGAAATGCCCTCATAGGGTAAAATGACCGAAATACCCCTATAAGGTAAAATGACTGAAATACCCTCAGGGTAAAATGATCGAAATACCCCCATAGGGTAAAATGACTGTTATACTTCTAGGAGATGAAATGACCGTTATGGCCTTATGTTATGTACGGCTAATTTGTTCTATGATATATATATATGAGTGTTACTGAGTATGACGTTTTGCATACACGTATGATTTATGACATAACATACTGCATGGAGGTAGGATACTAATATGGGGGAAGTATACTGAATTAGTGGATTTGCCACATATATTTTTACTGGCGGCTTCGCTACGATACTATTACTGGCAGCTTTGCTGCGATATTGGTGTGTTGGCTGGGTGGGTCGATTTTATCCCCACATGGTGTGTTTGTGGTACGGAGTGGTGTGTTGGTTGGATTGGAATGGGTTGCATTATGGCACTGTACTTTTACTGTATTGGACTGAGGCCCACACTATTACTGTATTGGGCTAAGGCTCATACTGAAAAAGGCTCGGGCTTAGACTATTATTGCATGTTGTATGCTGACTATTTAGTAGAGGATTACACACTGAGTCTTGTAAACTCACCTTCTTCTTTTAACTTTGTAGGTAATCCCTAGCCATAGGCGATTCGGTGCTGGGAGGGACTTAGAGGTGGCCACACAACTGCTGATATTTACACTTGCCTTTATTTTTATTCAATTTATAAGTTGGGTTTTGTTTTTGTAATAAGGCCTTTAAGTTGGTTTAAATTTTTAATTGGGCTTTTACTTACATATTTTAAACTGCTAGATAGGAGAAGACGAATTTTTAAAATAATTACTGTTTTCAAAAACATGAGTTTTAAACAATAGAATTTAAAGAAATAAAACTTCTGCGATTTTAGACCAACTTATTAAAACAATATCATATAACAAGACAAGCGTTTTGTCTAGTTGATTTGTTAAATAATTAATAAAAAGGTTTATTTTAAGCTTAGAAACAAATTTTTACGAACGAGTTAATTTTCGAAAGACACTTCAGTGTGGCACGTCAGATTTGATCATAACGTCTAGGCCGAGTTTGGGGTGTTACATTATGTAAGTTAACTATGTTGGTACTTTTGATACTTTGCTAGTTTGTGTCATTGTGACTATATCATGTTGCATGTTTTGAATAGTTCAAATGGCATGTTTTGGGATAGAAGTGTTAATAGTCATAACTGTAGCATGTTTGATTAGAAGTTGAATTATGTTTGATGATGGAAATGTGAATAAATATGCATGTGTAGGTAAGCTTTGATGTTTCTTGTGAGGTGCCTTGAAATGGCATATTGGTTGGCTGTTTTGAGGATATTGAATTGGTCATTATATGCATGTTTAGGTAAGGTTTTTATGTCCTGATTATGTGCACAAAATGCCTTTGAGTGTATGCATGGTTTGGTGATGGAAATGACTTAAATTTGGGCAAATTCATGTCCACACAGCTTCAGACACAGGCGTATGAATAAGCTGTCTACGACACACGGCTTGGTGACACGGCCATGTGTTCCCTATAAGATTTATTGCATGCAAGTCAGGCAATTACACGACCTAGCACACAGCCTAACACACTGGTGTGTGTGGCTATTTTGAATGTTACATGGCCATGATGACAAATATAAATTGGGATTTGTTTAACCTACCTTCTAAGTCCATTAATGATTTGTTTAACCTACCTGATGTTGAAGAAGATGAGTACTTTGCCATGATGAAAAATATAAATTGGGATTTTCTTCATCAAGTGCTTAATGTTATGAAAAATCTGGGATCCCAATGGATTACAAGGAAGTATGGTAGTCATTCTTGACAAAGGGAATATTGAAAGCCGTTGGCTAAGGTATGGTTATACTTTGTTCGATATAGTTTCATGCCTATCTCACACAGTTTGACCATCTTGATGGAGTGAATACTGGAAGTGCTTACTTTCCATCATTGATAACTTCACTTTGCGTAAGGGCCTAAGTTAAAACAAAAGCAAACCTGAATGGCTCGTATGTTCAAGGTTGCATAACAGCCCATGATCTTGAAAGGTTAGTAGAGAATGTCCATGGGCTAAACCTACCTGAACCGAGTGAACCAACAGAACCAGAAACTGATGATTCATTGAAAAATCCAAAATGGAGCCTAACTCAGTTACTGAGACAAAAGAAGCAAAATCTGAGGAAGAACAGAACAATCCAGAACCAATAAAGGAATTGAAAATTTCTAAACCAACAGAAGAGCCGAATGTTGATGAGCCAGTTAAACCAAGTGTTAATCTTGTGTTGACTATTTATATGCCCACTTCTTTAAATACTGTGAAGAAATCAGAAGTGTCAATTATGATGGATATGATGAAATTTATGCATAACCAACAACAGGCTTATTGGATATATTCAAAGATTAGAGATAATTATGTAAGAAATACTTTTAAAAATATCTCTAACAATTTTGTTCCTGAGTTTCTGGATTATATCTCCGGGTAATGCAAGGAAGATGACAATACAAGCAAGGATGAAACATTAAAGGAGGAAGATGATGAGGATAAGTCAAATAAATAAAAGGGGAATTTCTTGTCTTTAGTTTTTATTTCGTTTTAGGTGTTTATTTTTATTTCCTAATTAGAATTTTTTGCTTTCACATAATAAATAGAAAGCATTAATAAATAAGGTCAATGCCTCTTCATAGAAAAAGCAAAGTGATGTGGTAATGGGAATGAGCATGTCTAGGATTGGATTGTTGAGAAAGACTTGGTACTTAAGTGGTCTTTATGACTCACCTCTCTTTTCTTGCAACTCTACCTGGTGTTCAGTTTTCATTCATTACTTTGTTTCCGCAATAAGGACATTGCATCTTTTTAAAGGGGGTGAGGCATTTCACATGAATTTTAAAGAATTTTTTAATCTTTTTACTTAAGTATGCTGAAATAAATGAATGTTCAGAAATAATTTTTGTTCATACGTATGTTCAAATGCAAGCATTAATTTTGATTTTATCTAAGTTATTCGTATGTTATCTTGAGTGATGGAATGCTTGTATGATCTTTAGTCTTATGTAGTATTTTCCATGAAAATTTGATTTATTTAGAAATAGACATGTATGAAGGTTTAAGTCTTTAGAATTGACTTAGTAACTTTCTTGTGGCAAAATCCTAGGAGGTATAAGAATCTAATATGATATAGGCTCATTTCCTTTGGATCGTTTTAGCCTTTCAAGTCCACCTTATTAATTAATCCTTGACACTTAATTTTTGAGTTTAAGGTCTATTTATTGCAAAGTATCTACATTATATGCCACATTATCATCTTTTTGATTTTATCCAATTGTTTTACACTTATCTTAACTGAATTTGTCTTAGTGATCAAAGTTTGAGGAAAGATATGAAAAGATGTACATGCTCTTCACATGATTAAAAGAAAAGGAAATTTTGTTCAAAAAAATAAAAAAATAAAGCGAAAAGTTTGCCCAAAGTCTGAAAAAATAGTTGAGCATGAGTTTGAAATAAGTTTGGGGGTGTTCCAAAGACCCAATTTTATGAAGGTCGTGACACAGAAAGATCCAAGACAAGTTAGGGTTAAGATAATTGAACCTAAAAATTCACTTCTCTTTATCCCTACCTTTAGCCTAGCCCCATTACAACCTAATAAAAGACCTATTGATTGGATGATTATACCAACTACATTAGTGGAGAGAAATTACTAAGCTTAACTTATGAAGACCACTAATTAATCCTTGAGATTGCTATGTTTAGTTGAAAAGGAAAGCTTAATCATTGGTGAATGTTATGTATAACTTTGAAAATGCATGCATACTATGATTCATGTTGACATTATGATGTATTTAGTATAAATTTTGGAAATAATATTTTCATTCGAGCTGCTTATTAATAAAAAGTATTTTTAACTTTTGTTGATGCATGATTATGTTTGAAGATTGATGCTACTTTATCATTTTGCAAAACTGTCTTAGCAAAAGTTGTGTTGTGTAAGAACATTACTCGGGACGAGTAATGGTTTAAGTTTGGGGTGTGTAAACTCGAAATTATATAGGGTTTTTCTATATATTTTTACCACCTTTTTACTTAATAAAAATTTTAATCTTGAGTAATTGTTATTAAAATAAGTGAATTTTACTTAATTAGTAATATTGGGCATGAATTTATAAATTATGTGAAATTATACTTAATTACATGATTTTTGTACATATTTTTTTTATTTCATGTTAATTTATTAATATGTGATTTTTCACTATGTAGGAGGACCATTTAAGATGTGACTAATGTGAATGAAACATGAACATGCACAAATTAATTCATGTAGACGACAAGACCATGCAATTTGGGTCATGGGGTTGATAATTTGACCCAGTAAAAGAAGTGCTAAAAGATGGACATGATTGTTAAATTATTGGACTAAGAAACCGTCGAACAAGGGGGAACTAAAGCCCAGTTTCGGCATAAGTAGATGGCTACCCAAAAGTAAGCTTTGGGGTATTTAATTGAAGGTCCTTACAGTTGGAAAATAACTAGAAACTAGACCAACAACTTGTTGTTAAAACCGTCCACCCTATGGCTGTTAATAGCCTTGGTTTGAATTCAAATTGAGGAGACTTAGTCATTCCCTTCTCCTTGAAATATGGTCGGCCATGTATGGTAGAAAATGAAGGAATTTTGAATCTATTTTTAGCTAACTCTACCCCTTACCTTCACTTATAAATACCATGCACGAATCCCTTAATCCCTTAATCCCTCATCCCTCACAACTTATTTCTCTTCTCTTATTAGCCTTTTCTCCACATTTTAGTTCCCTTTTCCTTCCCTTGCATAGCAGCCCATCTCCTTTCCATCCTTTAGCCGTAGAAGCTTTGTCAAAAGCATTCTTTGGCCGGCCACCTTAGGAACTCCTTAGCAAAAGAAGCATCGAGCAGAATAGAGGAGCGCATTAGTCAGAATAGATCCGAAAGGCTGCTAAAATGAATAGAGTTTACTCTTTCCTCTTGTTATTTATTTTAATCATGTCTGCTTTGAGTTTATTGTTTTCGACATCAGCGATGATATTTTAAATCCTATTTGCTAGGATGGTTATGTTAATTCAATAAGATCTATTTTATTCATGTTGAACATGTTTAGGCCTCAATCAATCATGTTTTAAACTAATATCATGATGCATTTCATTCATACATGATTGGCTGCACTTAGATTAACTGAGTGATCCTAACCAGACGATGACTAGTAGACATATAATTGAAAAGTGCAATGCTCAATTTAAATCCTTAAACCCGACTAAGTTGAGTAATATCTTTAGTTAGCTCTATTTCCTTGAATAGTTTTTAGGTTTATGTAATTAAATTGTTGCAAACATAAATGTCCCTATGACTGTACATAAATTCTAAGAAACCCTTAGTTAATATGATCAGTAAAATGCATACTTAACTAAGTAAAAGACTCCAAAAGGACTTAATTTGGTTTCCAAACTCATCGAGTTGTCATGTAAGTATTTCCGAACATTTTTAAGCATGATAAGGTAAATTGAATTGATTAATATAATTATCCTAGCCCATTTAATGTTGATTGCTTTTGTTGCTAAAGTCATTCATTCATTCATTTAGGTAAATTGCATCTAGATTAAAATTGCATAGGGATCAATCTTTGCATCTAATTAATTTACTTAGTTTAATCTTCACCATCCAAATTATTTAATTTTTACATCATATTGTGAAGTTATAATTTTAAAAATATTTGGTTAAACTTATACAGTCCCTGGGGAGACGATAACTCATTTTACTTACTTATTACGTGAATGATTATGTACACTTGCACAAACCCCTTTACAATGTTGAAGGTGAATAAATGCACAAAATTCATTCAAGAATCAACTTCCAATGTGATGCATTGTGACTGATCGAATAGACCAAGAGTGACCTTCAAATTTTATCGATTTCAAACACTTAAAGTTCATTATGGTGCCATTACAAGAGAAGAATGCCAAGCAACATAACTTTCAACCATAAGGAAAGTGACGGGACACCAAACAACTCATTAACGAAACATTAAGTCATCAACAAAGTGAAGAGACATGCCTTTTCAACTATACAAGAACCAAGTGAAAAGACATGACTTATTGGCTACCCAACTGAGTTAAAACAAATTTAAATGTTTGTATTAACACTAGTTAAATGCCGAAGTTGAAAGGTATTTTATAGGTATTTGAATAGTTGTATTAGGGCCTATAAATAACTTGTAAGAGGAAATTGTTTTGGTTACATACACAATTATGTTGAATACAATTTTATTTCGTGAGAATATTTTCTCTTTTGGTTCTTAATTGAACTAAACTGAACTTATCAAACTTTTACGAGTTTGTGGCGTTCACCAATTGTCTTATCATACTATTCACCATCCCGGGGTGTGGTGACTTCGCATACCACAATTTGAGTATTTAGTCAAGTTTAAGTGGGTTGTAGTTTTAATATATCTACAGTTCCTTAAAGCATTCAAGTGCCACGAGTTGAGGTTTCCACCAATTGAACCCTTTTAAGACGGTCCATCCCATTCAAGCTATTTTTCGAACCCTCCAAGCTCGAGAAATCTCATCATTGAACCTTCAAACCTTCAATGCCTTTTTCTTCTCTTCAATTTCAGTCAAAACAATTTTGGGAAGAATATACATTATTTTTGTTTTATTTTACTTAAGTTTGCCCTTCAATTAAACACACATTTTTAGCATAATTCAAGCCTTAACTATCCATGCTACTTAAAAATAGTATATTTACACTTTAAATGATTCCACTTATGTGATTTACACCATCTAATCAATATAATTCAATTATAGCTAGATTTTACAACTTTCACAGTTTAGTTCATTTTTGTTTAATTAACTATCTAAATGTTAAAATTTCCTAACCAAAATTTAATACGACCCTAAGGACCTCGTAAATATTAAATAATTAATATTTACGAACACACACATCAAAATTGTGGTCCCAAAACCATTGTTTCTGACACCATTGAAAATGGGCTGTTACAACTTGTCTGCTCATCTTCAATGAGATACCCTATTCCACATGTTTAAAACCGGTAGAATAGTAAAAACTATAGTACTCATCACCACAAACCCTAAACCTACATGTAAATTAATGAATAACCTTTTCTTCGACAACAGCGTAAGGACGAAATTCAAGTTTTCACGACAATGCCGATTACTCCTAGTGCCAAGTATCCTTCAGATCAACAATTTGCTTCGAATGTCAGTATGAAAAATCAAAGGCCTGTATTGAGTTTTTTCTATAAAGCTCTTTTGTAAGGGACAAAACACTCCCTTGCAGAGGCATGGGGTGAGTAAAAAAGGTATTTTTTTTTCGAGAATCCTGGGATAAAAAATCCCTTTTTACCCCACCACATCCCCTATATAAATACACGTTCCCATCCCTTAATTCAATATCCTAAATTATTTTTTAATTTTTCATACGTGTATGAAAATTTGGGTTTGAAGATTTATTTCTCTCTCGCATTGAGGGAGACATAGTCATAGTTTTAAGTTGTGTTTGGGTTCACGGTGATGTCATGGAGCTCGTTAACTAACAAATTTCACCTATCATGTGAGTATGGTTCCATTTGCCAAGAATCCAGGATCACTTTGCAACTTGAGGTCCAAGTTGGTGGTGAATATACCGTCTCGGGTTGAAGTGTAACTAGGGCTTCAAGGATGAAACATAAATGGAGCCCTATTTGATGGTGGTTGTGAGGGCACAACAACTAGCTTCTCTTCATCAGAGGATCCTGTTTTATAAAACCTATACAGAAGTACGAGGAAGGAAAATGCAAATGGCCTCCCAGTATAATCAAGTAATTCGTGTTTTCCATCTCCAGCAAATACAGTAACCTTGTTAGTAAAACCTATTACACCCAAATTATGTCACAGGTTATAATAACAGGGTCACTGCCTTTGGTGTACATGGATAAAATAAAATACTTGATTATACTAAAACGCCACTATGTTCTTCTTCCTCGTACTTCTGTTTAGGTTTTATAAAACATCCTCCTCTGATGAGGAAAAACTCGTTGTCGTGCCCGTATGACCACTGTCAACTGAGGCCCTATTTATACTCCCTCCTTTGACAGTATAACCTTTGTAAATTTGAAGCCCTAGTTACACTTCAACCTCAGACTGTATAATCACCGTCAACTGGGACCTTGAGTTGCAACGTGACCTGACTTCCAAGGTGATGGCTCTATACTCACATGGCAGATGAAATTTGTAGGTCACCTAGCTCCACAACACCACCGTAAATTCAAATAATCCTTAAAACTGTAACCATGTCTATCTCAAACACGTATAAAAATAAATATGCAAACTTCTAATTTCCAATCGCAAGAAAAAAGAAAGAAAAAACATTTTTTACCATAGTGAAAACGCGTTATTGCCACATTACAGTGAAAGCGCGCCCTGTAGGATACGTGTAGGTCGCATTTTCCTTTCTCTCTTCAAAAATAGTGTAGATCGATAAATTTTTAGAATTTCATCCTAGTTTCTCAAATAATTTTTTTCAACATATTTTTATAAATTAACTTATTAACATAGTTATTGTTTAATTTAGTTATTAATATTTAAAAAACACATTGAAAATGTAATAATCACTAAACCAAAACAGGCTCTTAGCGGCGCTTTTTTAGGCCTTTAGCGGCGCTAAAAAAGCACTGCTAAAAGTATTTGCGGCGCTTTGAGAAGCGTCGCAAAAAATGCCGCTAATGACAGCGTCGCTAACTTTAGCGGCGTTTTTAGAAATAAACGCTGCTAAAGACCATGACCTTTAGCGGTGCTTTTCCCACAAACGCCGCTAAAGACCATGACCTTTAGCGGCGCTTTTCCCACAAACGCTGCTAAAGAACATGACCTTTAGCGGAGCTTTTTGTCACAAACGCCGCTAAAAACATAACCTTTAAAAAATTATTTTAATCAAATTATATTTATTTTTATGATAAATATTATATTATGTTTTATTTTCTAAATTTGAACTTTAAATATACTTTTAAGGATAAATAAAAAAATATTATTTAAATTAAATTTTCTATGAAAATTTTAACTTTAAAACTAAATATAAATATTAATGAATTTAGTTTTAGAATTTAAAATAATAAATTAATAAAACAATTAAAATTTAAAAGTTAGAACTCAAGTTGTCGTAAATATTAAAGTAAAAATAAAAATTTAGAATCAAAACAAAAATAAATAATACATATGAGAAACTTGTATGGCTTCTTCCATCTATATTGTGCGTTTTGGAACAACTTCCTAATTACATTTCAAAATGGTAATGAGTAGGCATTAGTCAATACAACTTTAAACAACCTTAAATAGTTTTATGTATTACGAAATCTACACAAGTGAGGAAAATTGCACTAGTTTAAAAAAATAGACCAAAATGCATAATATGAGGATGAACTTACTTGGAAGTTTTCTCATCTGCATGTTTTCTCTGGGAAAATTAGCAGAAAAGCTGGTTAATTTTTCCAAGGGTAAGTGTTGGAAATTCCTTGATAATGGATAAAAATTAGGTTGCATGAAGCTCATCCATGAAAAAATATTCCTAGCAAATGATGGCAAGAAAAAGGCACCTATTATTCTTGCTCCCATCCTCCTAATCTCTCCCCAGGGTCATAGTTTGTGAACACCCGAAACTCATTTCCAAGTTTACTTGAGTGTCGTGGCCGAAAATTGCATGCACGCAAACCCAAAAGCTCTGCAGCTCTATCCCTCTGCACCTCTCTTGCAAGTCATTCTCTTAGCTTTTACTTAAAAAAGCCACTAAAATAACCATTGACATCCATACTTATATTCTGCACTATATTGGAGTTATCCATATACGGCAGTAAAGGTGACTAACTCACAGCATTTATTGCAAGTTATGTTTAGTTGGAAAGGAAGTAAAAGCTTTACCTGTAAGCAAAAGCAAGTGAGATTCTCGTGGTTGAGCAAGAAAATATATTGTTTGAGTAACTTTCTCTAAACACTCCTTGCTCTGCAACCATGCACAACATATGTAATATACTGTCAAAAATTTCCTCAAAACATGAACTCAAGTGAACACCAGTACAGCCATGGCAAGTTAAGAAACAGGTGCCCATATAAAATATCTGCTCAATCGAGATTATGCGAAAAATAGAAATTGATGCTCTAACCCTAAATGTTCCATATTAGACCAAAATAGTGGTTTACCTACCATATTGTGATTAAAATATGTCAAAATCTTCACATTATCCGACGATAATATATTTAAAATAGCTCTGTAAAGCAAATCACTAGGATTACAGATTTTCCAGACTTAAAAACGTATCACAGGAGGAATTTTATATCAAGGTAAAGTGGTAGAGAATCTCTAGTATTTACAAATTAAAAGTCTTTGATTTCGTTTTCATCAGAAAGAAAATCTCATATTAATGGGCACAAGATAAATAAGCATAGGCAAGTGGTTTTTATACTCTGTAATCAAGATAAACAAGCAAGTTCATCCTCATATTCAAGATAAACAATAAGATGCTTGGAAGCAATATATGGAAACTAAGTGGAAAATAAATTGTAGATTCAAAGCATGGGAAGAAAGTGATCTGAGATTACGCATTCTCAAATGATCAAAATAATGCAGGTCAGACTATTGATTTTCATATGCTGCTTGCATTCTTTCAAGATTTAAAACACTTAGCAATCAATAATACCAAACCATGAGAAAGGATGCAGATTAATTGAGACAAAATCTTGCAAAATCTAATCGTAAGTATATTTCATGTTCTTGTGGGGAAAAAATTATCTCCCTGCAGAGTAGCAACTATAAACCTATAGTTGGAAAAATGTAAAACATGAGGATTGGAGAAAATACTCACCACAGCAATAACGATGAAGAGATCTTCCCAGTGTTTTTCATCTACTAGTTGAACTGAAAGACTATCACTTCCATCATCCTCCTAGAGGTATTAAAAATAAATATCATCAAAACCGAGCTACCATGCTCAGTGTACCTGACTATGCAATCCACTATCAGTGACATTTATCAACTGCAGAACACGAGCTGAGAGTTCTGCATCAATTACTTCTTGTGACTCCATGCTACATGGAAGAAATGTAAAAAATATATTGATGACTGTAAAAAGAATGCAAGTCGAGTAAAACCAAAGAAGTTTCAAACAACTAAAAGTACCCTCGCCAAAGTTTGAACCCTATGCCTAATTTCATATTTAACAATCAAGAAACAAAAACCCAATATATATAATAATGCACACATACACACAACATATATATATACACACCCTTTTGGTATAAAGAAAGAGTTCCAATAATTTCAAACCTTTCTCTCAAGTATAGCTAGCAAAGAAGAATCCATTTTAGCTTCAAGAGCTTGCAGTTCATTAATGTTAAGTACATTCAAGTCTCCACCCATTCTCTGCCTACAAATAAATAAAAAAAACCCCGTTCCCTTAATCAACAATAACAAAAAAGCATGAATTCTTATTTTCATTGACAAATAAACCCTAGCTTTGGTTTATATATATATACACCATGGGAAAGGGATATAATTTTCATTATACCTAATCTCCCTTCTCAACTTCTTGTTTATCTCCTTCAACCTCCTGTAATTTTCTTCCATTCTCTGCAAAAACACACACAAAAATGGAATAAAGAACAACAACAAACAAAACCCCACAAAGCTTAAAAACTAAATTGTAAACCTCATAATGGGAATTCCATAGATCAATCCCTGTGGTCTTTTGGTATAGACTGGAAAACCCATTTGGCCTAATTCAGAAAGAAACAAAACCCCAAATCAATGAATCATTTGTTATATGCATATATATATAAATTCATGGAGAGAAAAAGAAAAGGTTTAGGGATTGGAATGATAGTAAGAGATGTTGGGGAAAAGGAACTCATGGAATTTTGAGATTAAGAGGGAAAAAGAATTAAGTACAAAATTTGAGGTATTTAGGGCGCGTAATGGAGATGAGGAGAAGAGGGAGAAACGAGCGGGTAACCAAATTCTTTTTTGGGAGTGGGCGGGATTTTGAATATCATTTTGCAAAAACGCCGCTATTTGCTTACAAAAAAATTATTTTATTTTGTACAAAACGACTCCGTTTTGCTATGATAAAAATCTTATATTTTTTCTGCTAAAAATTATTTTAAAGTAAAATTATTTTTTGGGGCGTTTTTTTATAAAAACACCGCTATTGCTTACCTTTTGCGGCATTTTTCATAAAAACGTCGTAAAAATTATTTCATTTTAAATCTGTTAAAATTTATTAGTTAAGTGATTTTATAAAATATTTATTATTATTTTTTATAAATTGAATTTTTTTTAAAAACATCAAGTACTCTCAAAATAAATATCGTATATTTTAATAAGAAAAAAATGATTAAATGGCTGTAATTAATTATTAAGTTAGAATTATCCAATGTAAGCAATTAATCTCTCACGTATCAAATTTCTATTAAAGATTGAGACGTTAATCATGATTTTATATTATTCATTTCCGATATAATCTCCATTTTATTAGAGATATTTCTTCCAAACTAAAATATAACTATTTTGCTAGATGTTCGAAGTGGAATGATTTTAGTTTTATATGGATAAAATTTTTATATGGATAAGCCCGTATAACAAAGTTGGCCCAAAATTTTTATATGGATTTGCCCGTATAATAAAGTCGGCCCAAAATCGTAGAACTTACGATGTAATGAATGCAGTACCCTATATATACGCTTTTGAAATTTAAAAGGAAATCTCTACATTTTAATTTTGAGGTATTACATTTTTTATTTTTTATTTAATTTAACCATCTAATTTTGCGGTCAAAATTATCAATGTAGCAATTAGAAAATGATAAAATAATTTTGTAGTCTTTAATGTTTGTAATTTTTATTAATTTGGTCTTTTCTTTAAAAGTATATAAATATTATAAAAATAAAAGTTTAAAATCTTTTAAAATTCATTTTAAAATTTTAAATCACGAAAAATATAAAACCTTTCAAAATTTAGAAAAATATATGTTATTTTCTCTTTAAATGATAATTAGAAATGTTCACTACCCATACAACCCATCTAGTCCAAAATATGGTTAGGCTTAGATTTATATTTTTTTTATTGTTTTTAAACAATGAAATGGGTGATTCGGGTAAAACAAGCTTGAAGTGGGAAAAGTTTTTAAAATTGGGCATTGGTAACACCTAATCCATAAACCTTAAAATGGTAAAACCTAAACCTTAAACACTAAACCATGCATTGTAACAATCAAATCATTAACGCTAAACCGTAAACCATAAACATCAAGCCCTAAAACAATAAATTTGATCATTATCTTATAAGCCGTAAAAACTAACCTCATATTAACACTAAAATGTAAACTCTAAACCTTAAACCCCAATCCCCAAGCCCTAAACCTAAACCCTAAACCCTAAACTCAAAACTATAATCCTAAAATAGTAAACATTATGATGATATTTATTCATCATTATCCACTAACCCGACCCAAATCCAAATGCAAACCCTACCCTGCTCTGCTCATTTTGTTTTCCCAACTCTGGACCTCAGCACTCGCCACTCACCCACCCTAACGAAGTACCCAACGTAATTCGATTAATGATTGCAAATATAAGATATTTGCTTTCTTTTGCAATTGGGCTATTCAGATATATTAGACCTACTTGTCCACCACTACCACTATACCGCCTGAAGCAGCATTCGGTCCTAGACTCGAGACCCAGCTAACACTTTTTGTTATCAATAAAAAACAAACAGCTTTTTCTTTTCGGGAGCAAATCGTCCAACTAACCCCACCGACTCTACTAGCTAAATTGAATCCCAACTTCACTTAATTATTTTCTAAAATTCAGTATTTAATAAATTTTATTCGAAATTCAATATTTATAATATTTTCCTATAACCCTTTCTCAGCCTAAAAAATCTAGTATTAGTTTCTAGTGGGTATTAGACCAAGTAACAACCTCATTTGTCCCTTCTCATTCATTTTCAGTTCTTACTCTTGAGTAAGTACTATTAGGTCATTGTTGTGTTCATGTTTGATTAACTAAATATAAAATTATTTTTGGTAATAAAATTATCAATATATAATATTATTTATCACGATATTTGGTGTTTTATATTACTTTCTTTGATTATTTATTTAGTCGAACTATCAAAATTTATTATTCTTATAAAAATTTATTCTATTTTTTATTCTTTACAACACAACAATTTAAGTTTTATGATATTTTATTTTACTCATAATTTAATATATTTTTCTAGTAAATTAGTAGTTTAAATAAACTGTGATTGAAAAAATAATAATAAATAGTTAAGAGTTAGGACTTCTCTTTAATAAAAACATTTTGTATTAAACAATATTATTTGTTATCATTTAAATGTAAATTTAACCAATATATAATAAATACAACGAAATATTAATTTTTTCAACTTATAATAAAAAATATAATTGAAACATTACTTGAGAATATATCAAACAATGAGATAATTAGATTTTATTATTTGCGGCGCTTTTTCAAAAACGCCGACGCTTTTCTAAAAATGCCGCAAAAGGTACGAGCATTAGCAGTGCTTTTCCAAAAACGCCGCTAAAGGCTCGAGCATTAGGGGCTCTTTTTAAAAAACGCCGCTAAATCCCCAAGCATTAGCGGCACTTTTTCAAAAACTTCGCTAAAGCCCCGAGCATTAGCGGTGCTTTTTCAAAAACGCCACTAAATGCCCCCAAAACTCTGAAAACGGTGTCGTTGAGCTTAGGTTTTTTGCGGCGCTTTTTGGAAAACGCCGCTAATGCTTATTTTTAGCGGCGTTTTTGTAAAAGCGCCGCTAATGCTTGATTTTTAGTGGCGTTTTTTATCCAAATGCCGCTAAAAATGCCGCTAAAAGCCTATTTTGGTGTAGTGAATCTTATTTAAAAATATTTTATTGGTATAAGATTGTTGTGTTAATACAAAAGACAATAATATTAACTAATCCTTGCCTACATTTAACAAATTTTTGTCTTTATATTTAACTTAATATATCAATTTTCTCTTATTTATTAAAAATGGTGGGTCTATTTATAACATAGGAAAATTAAGCAAATACAACTTATTTTAAAAGATGTTGACTCTATCTATGTTGTTTACTGGCCCTCGTGGATGCACAACTTCTGAAATTGTATGACAATGCTCTGCATTAGCAAAAAGATATCCAACATGATTGGTTGGAATTGAAAAGACAACTTCTGCAGAGGCTACTTATCCATTTGTTCGTGCTATCCCTACAAAAACGTGAGTACATTGAAGTGTTGAAGATTGAGTAGAACTAACACTACATTTGGTTTGCTTTAATGGAATAAAGTTGTAATCTGCAATTCATTTGTTTGGTTGAATGGAATGGAATAGAACTGTAATAGTATTTTTGTATTTGGTTGAATGGAATAATGTTGTAATAGCATAAGGAAAAAAGTTAAAATGACCAAAGTACCCTTAATAGAATTTTTTTAGCTAGATGATTGTTATTGTTATTAAATTTTAATAGGATTATTATTAAATGTAATAAAAATAATAAATATTTTAATTATATTTTAATCTAATTATTATTAAATATAATTTAATAAAATAAAAATATATAATTTAATAAAATTCTTAATATAATTATTATTAAAATATGAATTAATAAAAATAAAAATATATAATATTAGAAAAATAATATATAACCTACTTTATCATTTTTAAACTGCAATGCATATTTAATGTGGTAGAATATCATTAGCGAAACAAATAATTTAATTATCCTTTAAACTAAAAGGCAAAAGATTAGAACTAATAAATAGCTTGAGAATTATATTTTACATCCAAAGATAATTTTCATACATTAACAAAAATTTACATAATGTCATTAGTTTATATGTCATAATCCATATATTAAATTTTATAGCATGAAAAGGTTATGACAATATTACATAAAAAGTTACCAAAACATCACCAACACAAAATTAATAAGACAAATAAGATGAAAAAATTAGAAAAATAAAAAAAAAAAAAAAAAAAAAAAAAAAATTAAAAATAGAAAGGTTCTAATGCACGATTTCAAATAAGGTTTAATCAAGATGATATAATTGTGTTGGATTAATTACATTCCTCTAACTTAGAATTATTAAACTTATGTTTATACTGCTACGAACAAATTCACGGCAACTCGATAATTTGCTAACTACTGCTCATACATACTTATTAAATTAATCAATCTCTTGAACATATCCCTATGTCAATTCAAACAATTAACTCGATTTAATAAGCACATAAAAGACTATGTGAGGTAACAAAGTATTTCTACCTTGAAACAATTTAATCACAATAATCTTGCAAGTTATGCAAGGCATATGTATCGCCAAATACAATGCTAAATTAACTTCAGCTACCTTAAAAGAATAAACATGCAGTAATTAAGTATTGCGTCGATTAATTACAATTTCAATACGATTTAATAATTAATTCATTAGTTATCTAACAATTACTATTGCAAGAATAACTTAGGCATGATTTTACTTAATCAAGCATCTTACCGAGGCCTATAACAGCACAAACACAATTTCAATAATTCAAGCAAACAAAACATAATCAACCCAACACGGATTAAATTCAAGATAGATTGATTAAAATAACCATTTCAATGGCATAAATATTCATAAACATGTTTGTCAAAAATAACAACAAAATTTAAAGAGATAGGGAACAAGAAGCAAATTCTATGTTTCTCCATGGCTTGACTGATTTCTCCGTTCTTCGTTCTCTGTTGTCCTCGGCTATCAAGGTGGCTTATGAACACTTTAATTGCTGCTCAAAAATGGCTGATGAGGACCTCTTTCCCAAGAGAAGAATTCGGCACTTGAACAAAAGGGAAAATGGGAAGGAAAAGTTGAGAGAAAGTGAGAGAAGAGAAGAGAAAAGAGAATCAGAGTGTGAGGGATGAGTTGAATGATTAGCAAGGGGTGGCTTTTATAGCTAATTGTGGCTGCTAAAAATAGCAAATTCCATCAGCCAAAGAGACCCCCCTTGGCTGGCCACACACATGGCAAAGTTGAGAGATTCAACTTTGCTAAAAATAACCTGGGGCAAATCCACAAAGCCACATTTTTTGGAGGGGTTTGAATGCAAGGTTGAAAGTTCTTCAAGGGATTCTTTGCAAGCTTATTTAGTCAGATAAAACACTGATTTGGGTCAGCATATGGACGGTTCTTGGAAGCCCAATTGGTGGCTGGTTCGGTTCACTAGATTCGGTTCAACCAATGCGGTTCAACTGGACCCTTTTTTTCCATAATTAATTAATAATAATTTATTTAGCCCAAATTAAATTGGGAATAAATTAAAATTAATTATATTATGAATTAACACACATTTTTGGACCATCTTAGGTTGGAAATAAATTTCCTCGATGCTTCAAATTGCTTCTCTATTTTCTTCTTCGAGCATTGTCTGCCGAGCCAATTTTCGCCTTTGTGCGAATTGTTGAAAATAGTCAAAATTAATCAAAATTAACTATAAAATTAATTAAAATTCATCATGTTCATATTTTTAACATACTTTAATTATTTTATAATATTTAATTATTTTTCGACAAGAATTTAACTGAAATACCATGATTTTAAGTTAAAAAGCGCATGTAAAAACACATAAATTTTCGTGTTTCCAGTCACCAAATTGAAATGGACTGTTGGAATGCCGGCACCCCTACGACGCAGTAGAAAATTAAAACATTCGACGATCCTAACCATGGATCCTTGTGTAAGGAATGAATCGGGGTGAAATAAAGGTTTCGAAATTACCGAATCTTTATTCTGAGTAGACAACAACGCCTCAGCAACGAGTAATCTGATCTATTATCGAACCAAGCCGCAATCTATCGTGACTCCGGCCTCTACGTAATCCACCCAGTTGACAATGAATGGAAGGAATCCCCAAAACTGTTTTGGAAAAAAAAAACTTTGCTTTGACGGCTGCTAGACCCCAAACAAAGAAAAAACGAGATTTTTATATCTATTTTTAGGGTTTCTAAAAATTAGATAAATATAACTATGTTTTAAACTGAAAATTATAATTACATTAATTATAGTAATGATTTCAGTAAACTATATATCTATTTGAATTTATATACTAACCAAATTCATGTTCTCATTATGCGTACAACAATCTTGTACGTAATGTGTTCGATATTTGATTAACCAATTAAATTAATTCTATAATTAATTTAATTCAATCGACAACCATACACAATACCAACTATGTTTTATTTCGTTCATTTCAACTATAGGGTGTGACCCTGTAGGTTCTTGTAACGTTAGTAGTAATACTAGAATGATTCCAATGTTACAAACAATGAGTGGCACATAGCAATGCATCATTGCTACCTAAGTCACAAGAAATCATGATTCATCATAACCATTTTATGATTAACGTTTCATGCAATAATGCTTAAGTCCTTTATCTCTGGACTGGACACAAGTCATGGAATAGTCACACTGGCATAGTCCATTCCATGTTCCTTGATATCTTAAGTAGACTATGATATACAAATAAGTATGACATCTCATATCAACTTATTTGAGCATGGCCATGCATTTCTAGTCTCACTCAATCAAGTGGCTTAAGATATTACTCCTATTATGTAGAAGGGACTTATCCTATATCGATCAACCATATCCCTCTACATAGATCGTGGTATATCCAACATCAGCCTTTATAGAACAACCAGTTACGGTGTACGTTTGACTGTATCAAAATATACAACTCACGATGTTGGGATTATGATGATCTCAAGTCTGAGGATCATATACATATTAATCACTATGAGTAATGTTGTGACAATTACATAATAATCCAAGAAACATACTCATAACGGGTCAGTCCAATATGTTGTTCTCTAACGCACATATTCATGTGTCGATTTTGACATTCCATATCAATGACAACTCTTTATCATCAATCCACTACAAGTTATTCTTAATGCATTATTGTTGTCCTATCCAACAAGAATACTTGACTAAGGACCTTTTATTAATAAACATGATAAACATGATAAATCAAGTATTTATAAAACAGTTTATTTATACACACAGAAAAGAAACTGAAATAATAATGGTAACGCCTTATATTAATAAACATGATAAATCAAGTATGTTATTACAATCATCTCATGATTGATCTTTGGGGATACTCTAACATGGATAACTCAGCTCCAACTAAAGCAACTTTGCTCTGCTTGAAAAGCAAAAGAGGCTTTATGTGCTTGATTGTGCCTATTTTAGGATGAAGGAACTATATTACAACATTAGACTATAGACGAAAACCAACACGCCAAACATTCTGCATGTACTGAGCCTCAATCAATACAACACATAACTAAAATGAGTCGAAATATGTCTCATTATCAAAACAACAACAAGAACAATAGCTCCCCAAGGTATCATTTCTTTGAACTTTCAATAGAACTATAGGGTTATTGAATTTGAAATCAACATTTCTCTTCTATAGAAGAAGAAACAAATAGATACAAGAGGTTATTTCTTTAATTATGCCTTTACCGGGAAATAGGAAAATAAACATAAACCTGTAAGAAATGGTTCAACAACATAGGCTTCTCAAATTGACAAAGGTCATATCCAATCTGCGATGTTCAAATAGGAATTCATAAGCCAGAATCCAAATTTTGTTACAAATTCTTTAGACAATTTAGTCATATTATTATGAAATGCTCCGTCTCTAATATGACTTTCTAGTATAAAAACTCTACATTTTATTTATAAAAAATATGCACAGCCGAAATGGCTAAGACTTATTACAGGTCGATATTAGCATAGGCAAGACTCATGCTCATGATGAGGATGAGGACTGCAAAACTTAATTTATTACCATTTCAAATAGTAGTAATTAAAGAAGCATCAAAACTACAACACATACGGTAAAAGATGCAAAATTATTTTACGAAGATTCAATTATTTTACGAAGATTCCAACTGAAGGAGCATCTAAACTACAAACGCACCTAGACTAACCATATGATATGAATTAAGTAATATGCAATGCCACCAGATTCAATTATTTTATGAAGAACTTAAGCTGATCATAAGTACCCTAATTATAACATAGTTCTAATCGGTTGGGCCTTGATTTTTTCCTGCAACTTTTTCATATCAGATTTTAGCTGGTTGACAACACTTCTTTAGGAGAAAAAACGTGTCAGCAGATAGCAAAGGTTTCTTAAAAAGGTTCAGAATAGTGAATGGGACAATGAAAATAGATCGAGTGCCTTTTAGAATTTCATAATATAAGCTCCAATAAAGAAACAACTTCCATAGAAATAGAAGAAGGTTTCTAGAGAATTGGAGTCATTGTCTTTATTGTTTCAAGATATTTGATCCCATTCATGAACATAGAAATATTTTGAAATTTACCTTCTATTTTCCCAACCCCAATAATGCTGATTGTTAAGAAGCCTTCATGTATAGAAAGTTCAAATATTAAAAGAATAAGCAAAGAAAATAATATTTAATTTATTCCAGGATAACCCAACACATGAAAACATCAAAAATATATTATATGTTAATAATTATGTAACACCCTAAATTGGGCCTAGACGTAATGGTTGGATTGTAGAGGTCACATCATTCGTGAAAATGCTCAAGCTTAAATTTTAATAAAAACCCACTTCCAACCTTAATAAAATCCAATTTTATGCTACTATTTAAACACAGGCTAATTTAACAAAAACTCGTGAATAGTTTGAGGTAAAAACATGCTTAAAAGCTTCTACTAAAAACAAATCCAAATTTACTCAAATCATTTTACGAGACAAAAAACATTCTGGCAAATTTCGATAAAGATTTAGCAGTAGAACCTTTTTAGCAACTTAATCTTACCTATCTCTGATTTACTATTTATTTCATTGATTTAATCATTGGTTTAAAATTAGAAGTTTTTCATAACCAAAATTGAAAATAAATTTTAAATTCCCAGACAATTTAAAATGTCCCTAAAGCCCGTAAAAGTCCATAAAAATATAACCCAAAACATACTACTTCAAAAATGTGAAAATCAGGCTCTAGTGTCACCGTCCAATCCTAAGTATGAGGATTACCTAAAACGAACCAAACAAATGCATGAGCTTTACACCCAGTGTGTGATAAGGCTTACATATAACATCACAAATCAGATTTAATAACATATCATATCAAATCGGATCTCATGTCATATCATATCGCATCTTATAACATATCATATCATATAATATCCTACCCCTATCCGTTACACACCAACTCCGTCCAACTAATCACACCAAATAGGACTACATGAGTGTATCCATCTAATCATTCCAATATGTGGCGATGTGCCACTCATAAATATGCAGCTCAGCTACTAGACATAAATTTGCGATCATAAATTGTAGTAAAGACTACCTTATAGCACTTCCTTCATCATATCATAACCCACCCCCAAACAAAAGCATAATCATAATCATATTATCATACATACTTATATCATAAATTTTATGGCATGCATATACATATATTTTATACGGAATATAGCATACCATATGGTTTAAAAATAACATAACCTATTTAACATATCACCTAAGCTTACCCATATATATTTACATACTAAAAGTGATGCTTTTCCCGGCATATATGAAGCCCACGGATCCTATTTTTGATCCTCTTATTTGACTCCCAAATGGGCCTAAAATTGGCCTAAAAGTCCCACACGACCCAAAAAGCTAGCCCATGTGGTCCACATGGCCTACCAATACGGGCTGTAAAAACACACACTGCAGGTGTGCTGCACACGGCCGTGTGGTGCACACAGTCAGTCACACAGCCTACACGCGCGACTGTGCAATGTTGGGCAGTTTCGAAAAACATCCCTATTTCGCAAAATTTTCGACGAGTTTTTCGGGTAAGATCACACACCTAAAGATGTAATTGATTAACCACACTATTAGGAACTCACAAATTCTGCAATTGATCAATAAATCATACGAATTAACCATCAAAAGATCCTTCCAAAATAGCATCTAATGGACAAAATTTCAATCCCCAAAACCAAAATCGAACCCTTACCTTTCAAAGACCAGTGTCAGAAACGAAGCGTATTCTGCTGGAAAGTCTTGACTCGCACCACCTTTGCCTAGGAAGAAAATCAATATCCATTCATCAAACCATCCTACGAGAACAACACCCATAAATTCACCCTTACACAATGAACCAAATAAAAGCCAAATCATCACAAAATAACTTAACAACTTACACTATCCTTGGATATAATTGAAATTGGAAGGTTAATTGAAGTCCCACAAAAGCAATAATAGTAACAATGAAATACTTAGTGAAAAGGAGAAATATGACTCAAAAGGAAAGAGAAAGAAACAAAAACAATTTCAACAGTAAAAGAAAGAAGAAAAAACATGCAGCAAAAATGAGGGGTGGGGTATATGGTTGCAAAATAGAGAAAATAGGGATTTTCTCAACAAAATAAATTGAAATAAAACAAATAAGAGATTTAACAAATGCAAAGAACAAAAATATTACACTCACACGCAACACGAAATTTGAACACAACATTTAAAGGAGACTTTCAAGGCATTTAACCAACACACCATAACAAATTATTTACTACACTTAAACAACAAAAATTTAATAAATTCAGGGTGTTACAAATTATGTCCATGAGACGATGGAATTACAATGATGCCATAAAAATATTATATTTGGAAACAAACTTAGTGATTGTAACTATAAGTCAAGGTCAAATTTTTAGCAGCCAAAGATTTTGCTAATGTATGTAAGGCCTCAAGTGCTCGTAGCAATGAAAACTTTTCATGAGTCAAATCTTTAATATGCTGCAGAATAAAAATAAATAATTAGACAAAGTCAGACAAAAAAATGGAGATCTAGGAGAACATCAAAACACAAAAACCAACACGATTAATAACATATTAAACATTATAATTTTCAACAAAAAAATGCATCTATATTAAAAATTCGAAACATAGAAGGATGTTTTCATTTCCCTGGCTTTCTAAAAAGCTTTAACCAACTATTGCTATATTTCTTCACGAGTAAGATACCAACATGTCTTTATGCTTCAAATCTGAAACAGTGTATCATAACGAAATTTCTCAAGCTTATAGTCTTCCTTGACCTAACCTAGCAGAACCTTAGCTTAGCACATGCATCCCTAAAACAAGATGGTAAACACAAGACAGAGATCATACAAGTATAAAAATACAATTATCCATTGTTTCACCATAAAAGAATAATAAATCCATTACCAGAAAATGAAACGTCATCTCCCCATGTTAGAATTAAGTGACTCGAATCCTTATTAAAATAAAATACAATAGTAAAATAAAATAAAAGTAAAATCCATATTGAACTACACTTTTTTATTTTATTTTAAAATAAGGTTTTTCAACCTTATTACACTTCATCTATTTGATGTTGATTAGAATAAGGTGTTTCAACTTACTACACTCCATCTATTAAAATATGGTTTTACAAGCCTATAAATAGACATAGTCTACTCCTCTTGTATTCATTCGAATTTGACATAGTGAATTATCTTCTCATTTGCCCGTGGTTTTTTCGAAAGGATCTCCACATAAAATCTATGTGTTCTTTATTTTTCTTTCTCTTTTCTTTACGATACATTGTCATTATTGACGTTCTATTTTTTCACAATTGGTATTGGAGCTTTTGGGTTGTTCATTTCAATCATGGTAATGGCGTCTTTGAAGTATGAAATTCCGCTGTTAGATCACAACACCAGATTTGCGTTGTGATAGATAAAGATGCAGATAGTTCTTGCGTAGATGGACTTAGAGGATGCCCTGCTAGGGATACATAAGATGCCTTCGACATTGACGGAGGAAGAGAAGAGGCGTAAAGATCGAAAGACAATAACACAATTACATCTGCATTTGTCTAACAAAATTTTACAGGATGTGATGAAGGAGAAGGCCGCCACTGCATTATGGAAGAGGCTAGAACAAATATGTATGTCAAAAAATCTAACTAGCTAATAGCATATGAAACAGCGTCTTTATGCTCATCGTTTGGAGAAAGGTGAGTCTGTGCACGAACATTTAACAATGTTTAAAGAAATTCTCTCAAACTTGGAGGCCATGGAGGTTCAGTATGATAAGGAAGATCTAGGGTTGATTCTACTTTGTTCGTTGCCCCCGTCTTATTCAACCTTTAGAGACACGATTTTATATAGCCACGAGCCTCTCACAGTTGATGAGGTTTATGATTCATTGACCTTGTATGATAAGATGAAGCATTTTGTGGTTAAACTCAACTATTAGGGAGAGAGTCTTATTGTTCGTGAGAGACAAGATCGGAATGTTAATGATGATGTGGAAGGACACATGAATAGAATCATCGTGGTAAATCTAAGGGAAAATTGAAGTATTCAAACAGAGGTAAAACTTGTACCTTCTGTAAAAAAAGGGGCACATTAAATCTGAGTGTTTTAAGTTGCAGAACAATATCAAAACGAGGTTTCGAATCAAAAGAGAAAACAACCAAAAAAATTCAATGAAGCTGATGTTATAGAAGACTACAGTGACGGTGAACTTTTAGTCGCTTCTATTAACAATTTTAAAGTGAATGACGAGTGGATCCTTACTTTGGGTTGCACCTTCCACATGAGTCCCAATCGGGATTGGTTTACAACTTACGAAATAATGTCTGAAGGTGTTGTTTTGATGGGAAATAATGCTTCATGTAAAATCATAGGTGTTGGAACAATTAAAGTTAAGATGTTTGATGGAGTTGTCAGAACACTTAGTGACGTGCAACATGTTCTAGAATTGAAGAGAAATTTGATTTCGTTAACTACTCTTGATTCAAAAGGGTACAAATACATAGCTGAAAGTGGGGTTTCGAAGATTTCCAAAGGTTCCCACGTTGTGATGAAAGGGCAGAGAAAGATTGCCAAGTTATATATTTTGTAAGGTTCTATTGTTACTGGTGATGCAGTTGCTACTTCCTCTTCCTTATCAGATGATGATATTACTAGACTTTGGCATATGCGCCTAGGGCATATGAGTGAGAATGGCATGAAAAAATTGAGCAAAAGAGGACTTCCTGATGGATAAGGAATTTGCAAACTGAAGTTCTGTGAGCACTGTGTTTTTGGGATTCAAAAGAGAGTTTGATTCACTAGAGGAATCCATAATACAAAGGGAACATTGGAGTATATTCATTCTGATCTGTTGGGATCATCAAAAGTTCCTTCGAGAGGTGGAGCTAATTATATGCTAACACTTACTAATGATTTTTCCAGAAAATTTTGGGCGTTTTTCGTAAAGCAAAGAAGCGATGTGTTTTTTGCATTTAAGTCTTGTAGAACTATGATTGAAAAACAGATGGGAAAACAGATAAAACATCTCCGCATTGACAATAGCATTGATTTTTGTTATGATGAGTTTAATGAACTATGCAAGTCAAAAGGGATTGTGAGACACTTGATAGTTCGTCATACTCCACAACAAAATGGCATTGCAGAACGAATGAACAGAATGATCATGGAGAAAGTTTGATATATGTTGTCGAATACTAACTTACCGAAGTTGTTTTGGCCAGAAGCAGCCTCTACTACATGTTCTTTTATCAACCGATCTTCATCCTTTTCCATTGAGAAAATGAATCCACAAGAGATATTGTAACACCCTTAACCAGCATCCGTTGTCGGAATATGGTTACGAAGCATTACCGGCGTTTACAATTCAAACAAACATAATTTCCAAACATTTCAAATAATATCAAATATCATTTTAAAACCAATCCAAACCATACATATTGTTCCCTATATGGGCTCGTGATGGCCTAAAAACACATTAGAAACAAGTCGAGACTAAATCGAAAACTTAGAGAATTTTTAGGAAACTAGAAAAATTTTCAAAACTGCAGGGGTCACACGGTCGTGTGGGCATTCTAAATAGGGACACAAGGCTGTGTCACAGCTCGTGTCCGTGCCCATGTAACCCACTAACTTGCATCACACGACCAAGCCACATGTCCGTGCGCTTGGCCGTGTGCTAGGCCCTGTAACAGCCTGACTTGCAACCCTTGAAAAGTTACAGGGGACACACGGCTGTGTCGCCTGGCTATGTGTCTCACACGGCTGAGACACACGTCCGTGTCTCTGCCCGTGTAGACAAAAATAAGTCATTTTACAAGCTATTTTTCTCACCCTCTTTGTCACGCACCTACAACCAAAATTTCACATATATACAAGCTGTAATAAGGCACCAAAATCATGCATATTCTAGCTAATCAATCATGGTATAAGAGCATACATCTAATATGCCCTTAGGCACTTCAAATGACAATATGTAATATGCATAATCATGTACTAAATTTGGCCAAAATATTCAACTAACTTCTAAACACATTTCCATTATACATATCATTGAGTTTACTTACCAACATATACCAAATAGTGCAAAATATGTCATTCATCTACTAGTATTAACAATCATAAATGTCATTCTCAACAAAGTACCATTTCACCATATTTCCAAACATACCAAACACTTAACAAAAATTAATCATCATAACAACTTATAACTAAACTAATTCACATAGCATAATTGAAGTATTCAATCATCATCATTTGACACTGCAAGATTTATACAACTTCTACTTATATATATGTTCCAAAAGGTTTACCTAATTAAGCACACAAGTTTAATTATTTCTACTAGAAAACAAGCAAAATAAGTTACTTACAACATTTACATCCATACAAAATATTCAAGTACTATAGACCCTTTCCTAATACATGCCACTTAAACCAACTAATCAAAACCAAAATGACTATCGAGATGTTGATGATAGTGTGCGAGCTTCCTAGTCGATCCAATCAAAGCAACGATTCCAAAGGTCCTACAAGAATAAACCAAACTAATAAACATCAACAAGCTTAGTAAGTTCGATATAAATTTCCTTTAATAATTCACCAAAAACTATCCAATTAAATGCAAATTCCAATACACTGGCACATAGCCTGCTAGGCACAAAGCCCGAATAATCACCGGCACAAACCTTTTAGGCACAAAGCCCGAATAATCACCTAACAAAGCCTGCTAGGCACATAGCCCGAATAATCACCGGCACAAAGCCTACTAGGTACATAGCTCAAATAATATCCGGCACAAAGCCTGCTAGGCACTTAGCCCGAATAATCACCGGCACAAAGCCTGCTAGGCACTAAGCCTGAATAATTAGCAGCACAAAGCCTGCTAGGCACTTAGTCTGAATAATCACCAGCACAAAGCCAGCTAGGCACATAGCCCGAATAATCACCAGCACAAAGCCTGCTAGGCACTTAGCCCAAATAATCACCAGCACAAAGCCTACTAGGCACATATCCCGAATAATCATCGGCATAAAGCCTGCTAGGCGCTTAGCCCGAATAATCACCGTATTTCTATTTCGGTAAGCATAACTCAATAAATTCCATAATTCAACAAAAAATGAATAGTATGGAATATTCACTAAAATTAACAGTAACCATGTAATGAACTTACCTGGACTAAATTGCAAAATTATAGAAGTTTAGAGACTACTCCGCTAATTTTTCTTTTCCCGGATATCTACAGATTCTTGATATATAATGTAAAGTCCCTTAATTATTAACCTATATTTCATTTCAAATTACAGTTAATACCGTTTTATTTTTTAAAATTATACAATTACCCTAAACTTTTACAATTCTTACTATTTAGTCCCTTATCAAAATTTATCAAATTAACTAATTTTCTCAAATCAATAATTTATCCAAAAATACTAAGCCCTCAAACATCCCCTAATAAGCTTCAAATTTCAATCAAACATAATATTTTGACTTATTCACAATTTAAACCAAAAATCAAGATTGAACAAAAAATCTCTTTACAAATCCATCAACTAGCATAAAAAGGCTCTAAATATATAATATTCATAAAAAAAGTCAATATTCATCAATGGCAACTTCCACAATTTTTAACAAAGTCAAAAAACGAAGTTACGAGCCAGTTGGACTTAGTTGCAATGATCTCAAAAACATAAAAATTATAAGAAATGGTTAAGAATTGAACTCACATGCAAGGCCTAGATGCTTAGCCAATTCTCCCAAGTTCTTTCTATGGTTTCAGCAATGGATAATTGAAAAACGAAGAAGAAAGCCTTTTGTTTTACGAAATTTTAATTTAATTTCATTTTAATTACAATTTTTCCAATCAAAACACTTTAATTTATTAAATTCCTTTACTTAGCCGTCCAACCTTAGCTACTAGGTTCTAATTGCTATATTAGTCCCTCTTCATGTGGTTAATAAACTAATTATTCATTTACATAACTAATTACTAACTTTTGCACCTTTTTCAATTTAGTCATTTTTCTTTAATTAACTATCTAAATGTTAATATTTCTAAACCAAGTTTTAATACGACTCTAATGACTCTATAAATATTCTAAAAATAATATTTATGAGCTGATAGGATGGAAATTTGTGGTCTCAAAACCATTGTTCCGTCATCACTAAAAATTGGGCCGTTACAATTCTTCCCCCTTTTAGAAAATTTCGTGCTCAAAATTGTTACCTGAAAATAGATTTGAATCTTGCAGTTTCATTGATTCCTCAGTTTCCCAGGTAACTTTTTCAGCACCATGTCAATCCCACAAGACTTTTACTGATGGTACTTATTTATTTCGCAACTCTATAACTTCTTGAGCTAAGATTCTCACAGGTTTTTCCGAATACTTAAAGTCCGACTGTATCTCAATTTCACTATCAGGGATCACATGCGAAGGATTAGATCTGTACCTTTTCAAAATCGAAACGTGGAATACATTATGTATTTTCTTGAGTTCTGGGGGCAAGGCCAATCTATAAGCTATAGGGCCAATTCTTTCAACAATATCGTACAGTCCTATAAATCTCGGACTCAACTTTCCTTTCCTACTGAAACGTAGCACTTTCTTCCACAGAGAAACTTTTAGGAATACTCGATCGCCAACTAAAAATTCAATATCTTTTCTTTTCAGATCCGCGTATGACTTCTGAAGATCAGATGCAGCTTTCAAGCAGCCACAAATAAGTCAAAATTTGTCTTTATTTTCTCAAATCAATCAATTTCCACCACTTTGGATTCACTTAGTTCTGACCAATACAACGGTCTTCTACACTTCCTCCCGTAAAGAGCTTCAAATGGTGCCCGTTTTATATTAGATTGATAGTTGTTATTATACGCGAATTCAGCTAACGGTAAGTACTTTTCTCGGTTGCCTTCAAACTTGAGTATACAACATCTCAACATATCTTCTAGAATCTGGATCACTTATTCTGATTGCTAGTTAGTTTAAGGATGAAACACAGTGCTGAAATTAAGCTTAGTTCCTAAAGCCTCGTGCAATTTGCTCCAAAATCTCGATGTAAATATCGAATCTCGATCTGAAATAATAGATGCCAGAACTCCATGTAACTCACAATCTCAGACACTTAAATTTCTGCTAATCTCTCAACGGTGTGGTCTGTTCTGATTAGAATAAAATGTGTCAATTTCGTCAATCTATCAACAATCACCTAGATTGAATCTTTCTTTCTTAGAGCTATAGGTAAACTAGATACGAAATCCATCATGACTCACTCGCACTTTCATTCAGGAATCATGACAGGTTGTAGTAAACCCGAGGGTACTTAATGTTCTACTTTCACTTGCTGACAAATTAACCATTTAGCTACAAATTCACAAATTTTTTATTTCATACCCAGCCGCCAGTACATCTGTTTCAAGTCACAATATATCTTCGTGCTACCCGGATGAATAGAGTGCATACTGTTGTGAGCTTCAGAGAGAATATCATGTTTCAAAATAGAATTACTCGAAACACAAATTCTGTCACGATAACGCAATATACCATTATCAACAACATTATACTCTGAACTCTATTTATTCTAAGCCAACTATTGTTTCATAAACAACTTTGAATCTTCATCTTGCAATTCTTGAATTCGCTGAAGAAATAGGGGTCTCGTTTTCAACTCTGCTAATATGAACCGTCACCATTTAGAACTAAATGAGCATTTAACATTTGAAGTGCAAACAATGATGACTTTCGATTGACTGCATCAACAACTACATTATTCTTTCTCGGATGATAATCAATAACTAGATCGTAATCTTTTAATAGTTCTAACCACCGTCTCTATCTTAAATTCAATTCTTTTTGAGTCATCAAGTAATTTAAACTTTTGTGATCTGTGAACACATGACATTTCTCGCTGTAAAGATAATGTCTCCAAATCTTCAAAGTGAACACAATCACGGCCAACTCGAGATCATCAGTAGGATAATTCTTTTCATGCAACTTCAACTATAAGCTACTTCTTTTCCTGTCTGCATCAACACACAACCCAAACGATTTAGAGATGCATCACTAAAAACAACATATGCTATCCCCGATTCAGGTTGAGTCAACACTAGAGTTTCCATCAACATTTTCTTCAGCTGATTGAAACTTTTTTGGAATTTTTCGAATCAACTAAACTCAATGTTTTTATGTAATAATTTCGTCATTGGCGAAGGAATAATCGATTTTTTTTTGAAAAACGTCGATAGTGCTCTACTAAACCCAGAAAAGTTCACACTTTTGAAACATTCTTCAGGGTTTTCCAATTCATTACATCAAAAATTTTACTCGGATCAACTAAAATCCCGTCGGCTGATACTATGTGACCCAAAAATCCAACTTCTCAAAGCCAGAATTCACACTTACTAAATTTTGCATACAACTATTTTTCTCTCAAAGTCTGTAGTATGATTTTCAAATGTTGGGCATGCTTGGATTCAGACTTGGAATAGATCAATATATAATCAATAAACACAACAATGAACCTATTCAAATAAGGTTGAAAAACCTGATTCATTAAATCCATAAAAGAAGCAGGGCATTAGTCAAGCTAAATGGCATTACTAGAAACTCATAATGACCATATTGAGTTCTGAAAGCAGTCTTTGACACATCACAATCTTTAACTTTCAATTGATAATACCCAGAGTTGAGATCTATCTTTGAGAACACTGTGGCACCTTTCAATTAATCAAATAAATCATCGATACATGGCAAAGGATACTTATTTTTTATCCCGACTTTGTTCAACTTTCTGTAACCTATGCACAATCTCAAAGAGCCATATTTCTTTTTCACAAACAACACAGGTGCACCCAAGGTAGATACACTAGGACGAATAAACCCTCGATCTACTAACACTTCCAACTGTACTTTCAATTCTTTTAATTCAGTTGGTGCCATACGGTATGGTGATATCGATATTGGCGTAGCTCTAGGAACCAAGTCAATCATAAACTCAACTTCACGATCAGGGGTATACCCAACAACTCTTTAGGAAATACATCAGCGAATTCATTAACAACTAGTAATTGATCTAGCTTCAATTTTGAATCTCCTGTATCAAGATTATATGCTAGAAATGCTTCACTACATTTTCGTATCAATCTCTGAGCAGAGAAAGCTGAAATAATTCTAACAACATCTTTCGGACTCTTAGACTCAACTGAAATCATCTCTCTTGTATGACCTTTCAAGTCAATCCATTTATGTCTACAATTTACTATCGTATCATGTAACGATAACCAATCCATACCCAGAATAACATCAAACTCTCGAAAAGGTAACAACATCAAATTAGCAGGGAATTCACAGCCTTTAACTTTCAGTGGACAATTATGACACACTAAGTTAACTATCACACTCTAACTTGGTGGAATAGTAACTTGTATACCATAATCAATAGATTCAAAAAATAGTTTCTTTTCCGTCACTAATGTAGTGCATATATATGAATGCATTGACCCCGGGTCAATTAAAGATACACACCAACATTAAAGATAGAAAATGTACTCGCAATAACATCAGGAGCCGATGCTTCCTCTTGCGCATGAATGGCATATGTCGTTGGCTCTTTAACTCCACTTCTATTGTCCCTATCGTTGCACTATTTACAGGTCTTCTACCTCTATTAGAAGTAGTCACTGGTTTCTCATTATGCTCTTTAATAGCCTCTTTTAAATTTGGACACCCTCTTTTAAAATGATTAGGAGATCCTTAATCAAAACACGTCTCGTCGTTAATTATGTAGACACCAAAGTGAATCTGCCCGCATTACTTACATTATGCTCTATTAGAATTCTTGACGTTGCCTACACTAGCTACTGAAGGAGCTGGAGTTCTCTTGCTATTCTGTCTCCACTGATCTTTTCCCGAAAACCCTGACAGAGTAGACAACTTATTACTACACTCCTTCATTTTCTTCGGTGAAGAATTGGAGAAACCTTTGGATCCCTGGCTTTTACTAAATTCTCACTTCTTTTCTTCATTCTGTCTTTTACTTTCACAATTTCCTCTATTTTCTGGGATATATTAGATAACACCACAAATTCTCGAATCTCTAAAGCTCCTACTAGAATCTTAATTTCATCCCTCAATCCATCTTCAAAATGTACACACATATCCTCTTTGGTAGGCACGATCTCACGAGCATATTTGTTTAGCTGAACGAATTGCTTCTCATACTCTACTACTGATCTATTTCGTTGCTTCAACTCAAGAAATTTTTTTTCTTTCGCTCCAAAGAGCGTTTGCTAATATACTTTTTTTGAAATTCAGACTTAAAGAAGTCCCGGTTGATTCTTTCTTTCTGCACCACTACTGTTATGTGGGCCACCATTGGAATGCTTCCTCTTTCAATAATGACACCGTACAGTGTAAGCAATCTTCACGGGAGCACAACATTTCATTTAGCACCCTCTGAGTATGTTCTAACCAATATTCTACCTTGGCTGGCTCATCACTCACATTACAACAAAATTCAATGGCTCAGCCCTTTCTAACTTTATCAATGGACAATCTATGAACATGTTGCCTACTCGAACCTTGAGGATGAGAAGATTGAGGTTGTGGAACTGTAAAATTTACCTTTAAGTACACATCATACATGTCATGCGTCATCCGGAGAAATGCATCAAGTGCAACATCCCGAGATCCTTACGGTCCAGGTTCATTCTACCTACTTTTCTCATCAGTAGGTGGAATAAAACTTTCTACCTCATCAAAACCTGCTCGATTAGATCCTGACGACAATTTGTTATCTATATAAGAAATATTCAAAATATTCAAAAGCTAGCACACTATCACCGGTTAGTCAAGTGGCATGTATTTCTAGACTCTATACATGCTAGGTTCAGTCTGAGAACTGACTAAACTATAGCTCTGATACCAATAAATGTAACACCCCTAACCCATATCCGTCGTCAGAATAGGGTTACAAAGCATTACCGGCGTTTATAATTCAAACAAACATAATTTTCAAACATTTCAAATCATATCAATAATGATTTTAAAACCAATCCAAATCATACATATTGTTCCCTATATGGGCTCTCAAGGCCCTAAAAACACGTTAGAAATAAGTCGGGACTAAATTAGAAACTTAAAGAATATTTTTGGAAACTAGGAAAATTTTCAAAATTGCAGGGGTCTCACAGCCGTATGGCCAGGCAATGTGGGCATTCAAAATAAGGAAAAACGGCCATGTCATAGATCGTGTTCGTGCCCGCATAACTCACTAACTTGGGTCACATGGCCAAGCCACACGCCCGTGTGCCAGGCCGTGTACCCTTCAAAATAACCCCACACACTCGTGTGCCAGGCCGTGTAATAGCTTGACTTGCAGTCCTTTAAAAGCTACAGGGGACACACGGCCGTGTCTCTGCCCGTGTGGAGGAAAATAAGCCATTTTCCAAGCCATTTCTCTCACCCTTTTTGGCATGCACCTACAACAAAAATCTCACATATATTCAAGCTATAATAAGGCACAAAAATCAAGCATATTCTAGCTAATCAATCATGGTTTAAGAGCATACAACTAATATGCCCTTAGGCACCTAAAATGAAAACCTGTAATATGCATAATCATGTACTAGATTTGGCCAAAATATTCAACTAAATTCTAAACATATTTGCATTATACTTATCATTGAGTTTACTTACCAACATATACCAAATGGTGCAAAATATGACATTCATCTACTAGTATTAACAATAATATATGTCATTCTCAACAAAGTACCATTTAATCATATTTCCAAACATACAAAACACTTAACAAAAATTAATCATCATAACAACTTATAACTAAAATAATTCACATAGCATACTTGATGTATTCAATCATTATCATTTGACACCACAAGATTTCTACAACTTCTACTTATATATATGTTCCAAAAGGTTTACCTAATTAAGCACATAAGTTTAACTATTTCTACTAGAAAACAAGCAAAATAAGTTACTTACAATATTTACATCCATACAAAATATTCAAGTACTATAGACCCCTTCCTAATACATGCCACTTAAACCAACTAATAAGAACCAAAATACTACCGAGATGTTCATGATAGTGTGTGAGCTTCCAAATTGATCCAATCAAAGTAACGATTCCAAAGGTCCTACAAGAATAAATCAAACTAATAAGCATCAACAAGCTTAGTAAGTTCGATATAAATTTCCTTTAATAATTCACCAAAAACTATCCAATTAAAAGCAACTTGCAATACACCAGCACAAAGCCTGCTAGGCACAAAGCCTGAATAATCACCTGTATAAAGCCTGCTAGGCACATAGCCCAAATACTCACCGACACAAAGCTTGCTAGGTACTTAGCCCAAATAATCATTGACACAAAGCCTGCTAGGCACTGAGCCCGAATAATCAGCAACACAAAGCCTGTTGGGCACTTAGCTCGAATAATCACCGGCATAATGCCTGCTAGGCACATAGCCTGAATAATCAACAGCACAATGCCTGCTAGGCACTTAGCCGGAATAGTCACTGACACAAAGACGGCCAGGCACTTAACCTGAATAATCACCGGCACAAAGCCTACTAGGCACTTAACCCGAATAACATTGGCACAAAGCCTGCTAGGCGCATAGCCCGTATAATCACCGTATTTCTATTTCGATAAGCATAACTCAGTAAAATCCATAATTCAAAAAAAATGAATAGTATGTAATACTCAATAAAATTAATAGTAACCATGTAACGAACTTACCTAGACTGAATCGTAGAATATGCAAAAGTTTAGGGACTACTCCGCTAATTTTCCTTTTCCCCAGATATCTATAGATTCGTGATCTATAATGTAAAATCCCTTAATTATTAGCATATATTTCATTTCAAATCAATTTTACAATTAATACCCTTTTATTTTTCAAAATTACATAATTACCCCAAAATTTTATAATTTTTTACTATTTAGTCCCTTAACTCGAAATTCATCAAATTTACTAATTTTATCAAATCAATAATTTATCCAAATATACGCAGCCCTCAAATATCACGTAATGAACCTCAAATTTACAATCAATCCCTAATATTTTGACTTATTCACAATTTAAACCCAAAATTAAGATTCAACAAAAAATCTCTTTACAAATCCATTAACTAGCATAAAAAAGGCTCCAAATACATAATACTCCTAAAAAAAATCAATATGCATCAATGGCAACTTTCACAATTTTTAACAAAATCAAAAATGAAGTTTCGAGCCAATTGAACCTAGTTGCAATGATCTAAAAACATAAAAATTACAAGAAACGGTTAAGAATTGAACTTGCATGCAAGGCCTAGATGCTTAGCCGATTCTCCCAAGTTATTTATATGGTTTCAACAATGGAGAATTGAAAAATGAAGAAGAAAGCCTGTTGTTTTACTAAATTTTATTTTAATTACAATTTTGCCATTCAAAACACTTTAATTTATTAATTTCATTTACTTAGTCATCCAACCTTAGCTACTAGGGTGTAATTGCTATATTAGTCCCTCTTCATATGGTTAATAAACTAATTAGTCGTTTACTTAACTAATTACTAACTTTTGTACTTTTTTTCAATTTAGTCCTTTTTCATTAATTAACTATCTAAATGTTAATATATCTAAACCAAATTTTAATACGACTCTAATAACTATATAAATATTCTAAAAATAATATTTATGAGCCGGCACGATGGAAATTTATGGTCCAAAAACCACTGTTTCGTCACCACTAAAAATTGGACTGTTACAAGTATGGTCTGGTAATCCTGCTAATTATTCTCATTTAAAAATATTTAGGTGTCCTGTGTATGCTCATGTTGATAATGGAAAATTAGAACTGAGATCCATTAAATGTATTTTTCTTGGTTACAAAATTGATGTAAAAGGGTATAAGTTATAGTGTCCTGAAAAAAGAAAAGTTGTGGTTAGTAGAGATGTTGTTTTTGATGAAACTGCTATGCTACCTAACTTATCTCTTGAAGACTCTTTGAATATAGAACATCAAAAGTAGGTGGACATCAGATTAATCCAAAATCCACAACAAAGTCAACTCCTCAAGCCAGTATAGAAATTCAAAATAGATTTGCTTCTTTACCACAATACTCTATTGCCAAAAATAAAACTAGAAGAGAGATTAAACCTCTAAAGAAGTATACCGAGGCTGATCTGGTTGCTTATGCTTTAAATGTGGTTGAAGATATAAATATAAACATAGAGCTATCTAATTATTCTGAGGTGGTTAGTTGTGAAGACTCAGAAAAGATGATGTTTGTTATGCAAGAGGAGATGAAATCACTCCACAAAAATAGAACATGGGATCTGGTGAAACTTCCTATAGGCAAAAAGGCTGTTCGCTGTAAATGGGTGTTTAAAATGAAAGAAGAGACTCTAGGAGTTGAAGAACATAGATATAAAACAAGACTTGTTGCAAAGGGTTACAGTCAAATTCCAAGTGTGGACTTCACATATGTGTTCTCTCTAGTTGTGAAAGATAGTTTGATTCAAGCTTTGCTCAGTATTGTGGCATTGCTTGATTAGAAGCATGAGTAGTTAGATGTAAAAAATGTATTTTTTTATGGAGAACTTGAGGAGGATATTTACATGCAATAAATAGAAGGCTTTACAGTATCAGAAAAAGAGGACTATGTTTGCTTTCTAAAAAAGTCCTTTACGGTTTGAAACAGTCACTAAGACAGTGGTATAAGAGGTTTGATTCCTTTATGACTTCTCATGATTTCAAAAGAAGTAGCTTTGACAGTTGTGTTTACTTTAAGAAAAATAGTGATGGTTCTTTTTTGTATCTACTCCTTTATGTTGATGACATGTTGAAAACAGTGAAATATAAAGGAGAGATAAGAAAGGTTAAAGCCCAACTAAGTGAAGAATTTAAGATGAAAGATTTGGGACCAACAAAGAAGATACTTGGTATGGAGATTCTCAGTGATAGAAAAGCAAGTAAATTGTACCTAATTCAGAATGGGTACATTGAGAAAGTTCTTTGCATATTTAATATGCAAACTGCTAAGCCTGTTAGTACTCCTTTGGTAGCCTATTTCAGACTATCATCGACTTTGTCTCCAAAATCGGATGATAAGTTTGAGCACATGTCACATGTCCCATATTCTAGTGCAATGGGATCTCTCATGTATGCTATGGTTTGCTCACATCCAGATTTATCATATACAGTCAGTGCAGTTAGCAGATACATGACAAATCCAGGTAGAGAACACTGAAAAGTAGTTTAATGGATTTTAAGATACTTACGAGGTACTACTAATGTTTTCTTACATTTTAGAAGAACTAGAGATGGAGTCATTGGGTATGTTAATGCTGATTTTGCTTGAGATCTTGATAGAAGAAGATCTCTCACAGGTTATATCTTCACAATAAGAGGTTGTGCAATCAGTTGGAAAGCCACTTTGCAAACTACAGTCACTTTATCTACCACTAAGGCTTGTAAAGAAGCCATTTTGTGACAATCAAAGTGCCATCTTCCTTACAAAAGATCAAATGTTTCATAAGAGAATAAAGCAATTTGATGTTCGGTATCATTTTGTTCGTGATATTATTGCTCGTGGTGATATTGTTATGAGCAAAATTAGTACTCATGAAAATCCTGTAGATATGATGACTAAGTCACTTCCTACAACCAAGTTTGAGCACTGCTTAGACTTGGTTGGTGTTCATTGTTGAAGTTAAACGCTTATAGAGTTTTATGGAAGAGGTGGAGAACTTGTTCGTTGAGTGTTCGCGATGAAGAACTTGTTCATTGTGAATTCGTGTCAAGGTGGAAATTGTTGGAATTGAGTGACCCGAATCCTTATTAAAATAAAATACAGTGGAAAAATAAAATAAAAGTAAAATCCATATTAAACTATACTTCTTTTATTTTATTTTAGAATAAGGTTTTTCAACCTTGTTACACTTCATCTATTTGATGTTGATTAGAATAAGATGTTTCAACTTACTACACTCCTTCTATTAGAATATGGTTTTACAAGCCTATAAATAGACATAGTCTACTTCTCTTGTATTCATTCGAATTTGACATAGTGAATTATCTTTTCCTCTGTCTGTGGTTTTTTTCCAAAATGGTTTCCAAGTAAAATCTGTCTACTCTTTATTTTCCTTTCTTTTTTCTTTACGATACATTGTCATTACCAACATTCTATTTTTTTAACACCCCCAAAAGAAAAAGATTTAGGAGTTGAGTTATAGCTTATTTTTGAAAAAAATTAAAGAAAACCCATTACTAGAAACCCATACTAAAACAAAATCTGATGATTGCAAGAATAGAAACCAAATGAAATTAAACTTGAAAAGAAAAATCTTCTCACCTGAAAGTGTATTGTTGTGATAAAAGAAGCAACTTTGATCACCTCTACAAAGAAAGTGTGGAGGAGATTTTGGGAAAAAAACTTATTTCTATTTGACAATGGTCAGAATGGCTATTCAAAGTCCTCACCACCGAATCTCTATTATGCATTTGAGGGAATATAAATGCTTTAAGTAATTCTACTAAATGAAGAAATGGTGAATCAAACAAAAGCATTACTGTTCATCCAAGAATAAGGAGGGAATGTCTATTCCATTCCCCAAACCAAAACGAGGTGTAAAAGTAGGAAAACTAGTCAACAATGGAGTTTAGAGCTATGCCATGCAATGATTTGGTTTCCGCAATAATCTTGTACAATAGCAATGACCTTATAAAGCCTGTAGTATTACTTTTTACTAGACACATAAGATAGTCCAAAATGTTCCACGAGGTGGTAGGGTTCTACAGAGCTCTTGATTTACCCATGTGGTTCATCTTATACGATTTATAGTACTTTGCATATTATAAATTCAAATGTTGATATTTAATTATGATCTAATATTTCATTTTTAAAATAAATAATAATAATTTAAGAATGTACCTTTATTTTTTAAAAAATATTATATTAAACATTTATGGCATGAATACAATAAATAAACTAATAACTTAGTATAAAGGTTAAAGTTTACTGCAAGTCTCTATATCATTTCAAAAAGTTCAATTTAATCTCTTTACTATTAAAAAGAATATTTTAGTCCTTGTATATTTGAAAGTTGATATTTTAGTCTTTTGTCGTTAACTTTGTCATTAATGAAATGATGTGATTTAATGGTATCTAATGTGTCATTAAATCAAATTAAAAAACTTATTGGTCTTGAAAACAAATGGAATGACATGGTTTAACGGTGGCGAACGTGAACCAAACTACAAAAATTTAAACACAATAATAATACAAAAAATTTGAATCGAAAACAATTTGAGTAAAAGTAAAATAAATTTATTATCTAAACTCATTTTTCAAAATCGTAGTTTATTATTTAAATTTAATTTAATATTTGATTTAATACTGCATTAACTATCTTTAAGCTATGCCATTATATTAAAAACAAAGTTAATGGGCAAAGACTAAAATATTAACTTTTCAAACTTTTTTTCTTGAAAGAACTTTTGAAACTTAAATGTACTAAAATGTTCCTTTTAATAATATAAGAACTAAAATAAAATTTATGATATGATATAGGGACTCGTAATAAGCTTTAACTCAGTATATCTATACAAATATATCATCTAAATTTCTACAAAATCTAAATCCAATTCAAATTAAGTTTATCCTATAAAATATCATCTAGTTAACTTAATTTGTAACCTCCCTAACTCAGCCTAGACTTTAGGCCCCAATTTAGAAGAATACATTAGCCACCGAAATGACTCAGTCAACTATCGGAGTTTATAAAACAATTATTTTAAAACATTTATCTATCTTAGAAGAAAACTTAGCTTATTTTCAGAAAAAACTTATGAGTTAACAAAAACACGAATAACTTTAACATTTTTCTTGAAACGATAACTACTTTTGAAAACTTAGTTAATTTCCAGATTATTTATTTAATTCAGTTTATCTATATTCTAGCAGTAGGAAAGTGACATATATTTATGTTTTTAATTGAAACTGAAGTTAATGCATAATTAATTATTATTCGTATTTTATATCTGAAAATCAAATTAAATTTCATGCGTGCTATATAAAAAACCAAATCCTAAGTCTCATGCCATAATTTTAAAAATAAAGCAATACAATCTTTGGATAACAAAAATATCAAATAATAAAACTAAATACTTTATAAAAAAACAATTCCGAGCCAAGACCCTTCGGATGCCATGTCCGCATCCTAACTTGGTGGGTTATCTGAAGAGATGGAAATAAAAGGGGAGTAAGCCTGAAGCTCAATGTAAGTTCCATCATAAGAAAAATCAATGTAGAGGTATAATAAGCCAAACATACATAATAACAATTTTTAGTACAATAATGATATAATATAGGATAAAATTTGACAATTCGTTCAAGAATGCTTATGCATGTCGATGCAATGCAATGAAATTTTAGTTTAACAGTAAAAGGTCCTACCCCATCGCTACACTCTACAATGAGAGTTCCCCAGATATTTTATATCCCAGACACTCTAGTTTGTGGATGAACTAACAATATTTCAGGTTAATACACTACCACTAGTTGTGAGTACACAATGGGTTTGTAGATAAAAGCTACCAGTAAAAATCATGGATGAACCACCGGTATTGTAGGTTAATACATTGCCATTAGTTGTGAATACAAAACGAGTTTGTAGATAAAAACTACCAGTAAAAATCATGGATGAACCACTAATGTTGCAGGTTAATACACTATTAGTAGTTGTGAATACACAACAGGTTTGTAGATAAAAACTAGCAATAAGTTTGTGGATAAACCACCAGTTTTGCAAGTTAATACGTTGTCAGTAGTTGTACATACACAACAAGTTTGCAGATAAAAGTTGCCAGTAAGTTTGGATAAACCACCAGTTTTTGCAATTAAACTGCTAGTACTTCCTCCTTTCAGAACGTCTCGCCCCATACAATGTAGTATGACATGCTAATAACGGTACAATACAGAAATAGTAGAAATGCTTAGCATGTATTCAGATTAACAGTAGCAGTAGACATGTATGACATGTATTCAGTTTACAAGTAACAGTTGTCATGATGCTCATACAATAAAAAACACAGTGGTACGAGTAACAATATAATATATCTATAATCCAATGACAGTAGCATGTACCAATCACATATCGTGCATATATAAAAACAATTTAGTCAATCAGAGCATGGATTTCAACATTATTCATAATATCAGAGACTCAATTGAATGAGATTGGACACTAAAAATAGTTCAAGGATTGTTCAAGGACTAAATTGAACAATTCACAAAATTTTAGAAAACACTGTAAACAGGGGGCACATGGCCGTGTGAGATGCTATAGGCTGTGTGGAAGGGTTACACGGTCGTGTGGCCAGGAAGTGTAACAGGCTGTGGTCGTGTGGAACATGCAAAATTAAGCTATATCATTTTACAGCTTGATGTTTTGAAAATTAAAGAAAAATTATCTGAGTACCGATATTCTCCCCAAGGTATCAAAACCTCATAGCAAGTATCAATACATTCCCTATTGTATCGATACTATAGGCTTAATGGTCCTTGAATTTATGTGTTAAATGCCCAAAGAATAGATACCTTTTCACACCCGATTTCTTTTAAGTTTGAAAATTTCAAACAATTGAGGGGTTAATTTGAAAAAATTCATAAGTTGATGACCTTTACTGAAAATTTAACAAAATTTAGTGATGAAATTTGACATGGTTGAGATCTAATTCTGGTTCGGTTGGATTAAAACAAACTGGTTCCTTAGTGGGAGACATAATGGTTATCAATGGATGGATTTTATATGGTTGAAGACCATGCGAGAAGAGCTACAAATAGCTGAAAGGTGAATTCTAGGAGAGGATTCACCTTGATTCTGTTTCATTTTTCTCTCTTCTTCATCTTTTTCTTTGGTTGATCCGAAGAAGAGATGATTATGGAAAGCTCTGTATGAAGTGGTGATCGTGAAGATTTAGTAAAAAAAGTATAGAATCTAGGAAGTTGGTAAGGTTCTAAGTCCTTCGTGTACGTAAGATTTAGAGAACAAAGTTAAGGGTATCAAAATCATTTTAGGGGTTCTACATGTTTTTGAAAATACTGAGTTTAACTCATGAATTGGGTTATACTACTTAGCTGCCAAGAGAATGGAAACTTTGGAGTTTGGAAAAGCTAAGCTAGTAGGACAAAGAAGTATCATGTGAGTTTCTATACTCCATTTCTGGGATGTTACATGACTTGCATGATTCTATGTTAAGTCCAGAATGGGTTGTATGATCTTTTTGTTTGAGAGTACTATGTATGCATAAGGTTGAGTAGGTATTTGAGTATTTTCAAGTACAAGAGTATCTCTGTTATATGACTATGCTTGTATTCTAATGAATATTGGGGTACATAGGGAAAGGTATTTACGGAATATAAGAAGTTAAGATTTGGGAAATTGGGTTTTTGTATACCGTTATACGGTGTTGTTGGGTGCAAATCGTGATGAGTGAAGCTTCGGGCCTTGTGGATGGCCACCGCAATGTTCAAGCATTAAGGTATAGAAATAGCGAAATGGAGGAATGGACAAATGAATCAGGAATTTAGATTTTCATTAAGATACTGCCATATGTGTTGCTGAGTGTAAACCGTGATGTGCAAAGCTCTGAGCCTTGCGAGGGGGCATTTCGGTGTTCGAGCATCAAGGTAAAATGTAAAAGGAATGATATTGATTGTCTTTTGAGGTAATAACGTGATGACGATATTTAGGTTCCATAGAGCAACACCGTAACGATAGTCAACAGGCTCTATAGGGCGACACCGCGATGACGATAATGTCCTTCGGTTGACACCTCAAAGAGGTATAAGGTATAAGACCATAGCCTGATTATGGCAACCAAAAGAGTCTTCCAGGACAGTAAACACTAGGATTGTATGGTATAAGACCATAGCTTGGTTATGGCAACCAAAAGAGTCTTCCAAGATAGTAAACACTAGGATTGTAGGGTATAAGACCATAGCTCAGCTATGGAAACCAATGGAGTCCGCCAGGACACTAAACACGGGGTAGTTTGCTGAGACATTAAACACGAGAAAGTCTATCTGGACATTAAAAATGGAGCTTGATGAGTAAGACCATAGTTCGGCTATAGCAACATATGTAGTCCGTTAAGAAAAAATATAGGGTATTCTATCGGGACAGTAAACATGGGGTGGATAATCATGACAGTAATCGTGGGAAATTCCACAAACAAGGAAAAAGGGTTAGAAGGAATATGAAAGTGTGGACAAGTAGTAGTTAGCCAGTAGGTCATAGGAATCCACTGATGAATGGAAAACGTAATAGAAATGGGAAAAGATTGCTCAAATAGTAGTTGTGAAATCTGAAAGGACATATGGGTGGTAACCCAGTAAGATTCAGATAGGTAAACAAGAGAAGATGTATCCAAGGATCGCAGATGAGGAACCCGCCATTAAGGGATTCTGGAAGGGTTCAATAAAATTTGGTATGTTAGTGTAATGTACCAATAAGTGGTACCGAGTGACAGTTATGTCTATCAAGACTATTCCTCTTAGAGGAGGATTTATAGTGAGTATAACCGCTATGTAGTTAGTTTTGGAAGGAAACCCTCACATATGATAAATCATAAACTCGAATGGTTGTTATGATAACCATTTGACCGAAGCCGCTTGTCAAAATGATTCTTTGTAGAAGGATAGGTTTCACCTTAGTATCAGGGTAATGGAAAACGATGATTCATTCCTAAAAGTATGTAGGTAAAGTGAGAACCCGCCAAGATAACAAAACATCTAGAAACCACTAGAATCTTGCAGTCGATGTAACACCCCAAAAATATAAGTCTTTAATTTTTTTCATGTTTTGACACAACGACTTGTTTGCTTCAGTGGTTAAGTGATTTGGGTGTGTTTGGGAGTGTTTAAGAAGCCTGGGTTCAAGTCTTGGCTTTTGCAGAATTTTAGTTTTGCTCTTGTATGAAACTAGACATTGGCTTATAGGCCTTATAAATAATAGTGTTGGTTTTATGACACAAAAAGAGCCTGTGGTTTTGTGGCAAGGTGCCGTGTTGTATAACTGTGAGGTTTGAGGTTCAAGTCATGGGTTGTGCAATAGAGTATTTTATTTTGCTGCTTGAGCTATGTAGGTAGTGGAGTTGGACTGAAACACAGCTAAGGGGAGTTTGAATAGAATTTGAATGGAATTTTTGGTGGAGTAAATCAAGGAGGGATAAGGGGAGAGATATTAGGAGAAAATCAAGAAATTTGATTAGGAGGGGGAGTGTGTGTTGTTTGGGGTAATTCAAGCCTTGAGAATTTGGCTGGGGAGCAAAGGTTGTTGTTTTCGGCATTTGGAAGAACGTTTTGGGGTAGTATTTGCCAAATTTGGTCTCTAGGTACTAAAGATATTCGGTTTTGGGTGCCGAATTTTGCCAGGTTTTGGGAAGTACCTCTCGGGTTTGTCTTTTTCTACTCTTTTCTTTCCTCTTCCCCCTCTCCTCTTGTTTCCAAATCCTCCCTTCTCTCTCTTTCTCTCTTCTCTGCTGGCATAATCTTTTTTCTCTTCTTATTCTTTGGTCGAATATCCTTCTCTTTCTGTCTTTGATTTCTACCTCCTATATTTCCTTTTTCATCGAGAGCTATCTCCCTTTATTGTCTATGGTTCAACCGTATATCACTCTTCTCTGATGGTTCAAACTCCTCGAGGATTGAAAGATTATCAAGTAATACCAAGTCGTCGAAACCTTTCTCTCTTCTCTTAATCTAAAGCAGGTATGTGGGCTAGCAGTCTAGGTGTAGGCCGAATGCTTGCTATATTTCTGTAAGTTTTCATGAAGTGGATTTAAACCACATGATTAAACAGTTTTGTTTAATAAATCCGTTTGCAATGCAGATATTCGTCAAGAAGATTGTAGTCAACCTTCGTTAATGGTATAAGTGGGCTAAGTCACTTTTGACAGTCGAAGCAAGTATTAATGTTGTTTTGGTTAAGGATGTAAAAGAAGGAGATTAATCCTATTGATTAGCAACTAATGGGAAACTTGTATGAATGTAGATTTTGGGTGCTCGTGATCTTGGTGCGTTTTCACAATCAAGTGTGTAGACACCCCATTATAACTTTTAGACGGCAAAAGCTGAAAAGCTGAAAGTACGACATTTAAGACCACATGAGCATTCGATCACTCATATGGTAAACCAAATCCTCAAATCATGGGCGTTAGACTGTAGAGGCCTCCATGAGCAATTCCATGGGCTTAGGCTGTAATGGGCCATGTTGGGTCGAAATGGGACGTGTGGGACCAATTGGCCCGTGGACCCCTCACAGATGAAAACCATGATTTATGGAAAATACTAGACCAGGCTACGTAGAACTCATAGCCGTGGCAAATTCTGGGCTGAACAGATCGCACTAGTGTGCGGGCCCACTTGGGTCGAGTAATGGGCCCTGGGCCCATTTACACTGTTATGACCATTTAGGTTACGTGAGTCGCTCGAGGTAGCTGTGGACCTTTCAAGTGATCAATAAATGATCAAAATACCGCCATAAGGTAGAATGACCAAAATGCCCTCATAGGGTAAAATGACTGAAATATCCTCATAGGGTAAGATGACCGAAATACCCCCATAAGATAAAATGACCGAAATACCCCCATAAGATAAAATGACTGTTATACCTCCAGAAGATGAAATGACCGTTATGGCCTTATGTTATGTATGGCTAATTTGTTCTATAATATATATATGATTGTTACCAAGTATGACGTTTTGCATACACATATGATTTATGACATGACATACTGCGTGGGGTTAGGATACTGATATGAGGGAAGTATATTGAACTAGTGGCTTTGCCACATATACTATTATTGGCAGCTTCGCTGCGATACTATTACTGGCAGCTTTGCTGCGATATTGGTGTGTTGGCTGGGTGGGTCGATTTTATCCCTACGTAGTGTGTTGGTGGTACGGAGTGGTGTGTTGGTTGGATTGGGATGGGTTGTATTATGGCAATGTACTGTTACTGTATTGGGCAAAGGCCCATACTATTATTGTATTGGGATAAGGCTCACATGTTATTGTATCGGGCTAGGCCCTCACTGTACTGATACTGAATAGGGCTCGGGCCCAGACTGTTACTGCATGTTGTATACTGATTGTTTGGTAGAGGATTACACACTGAGTTTCGTAAACTCACCCTCTTCTTTTAACTGTACAGGTACTCCCTAGCCATAGGGATTCGGTGCTGCGAGGGACTTCGAGGTGGCCACACAACTGCTGCTGGTTACACTTGCTTTTATTTTTATTCAATTTATAAGTTGGGTTTTGTTTTTGTAATAAGGCTTTTAAGTTGGTTTAAATTTTTAATTAGGATTTTACTTACATATTTTAAGCTGCTAGATAGGAGAAGATGAATTTTTAAAATAATTAATGTTTTCAAAGACACGAGTTTTAAATAATAGAATTTAAAGAAATAAAACTTCCGCGATTTTAGACCAACTTATTAAAACAATATCAGATAACCAGACAAACGTTTTGTCTAGTTGATTTGTTAAATAATTAATAAAGGGGTTTATTTTAAGCTTAGAAACAAAGTTTTACCAACGAGTTAAATTTTCAAAAGACACTTCAGTGTGACACGTCAGATTCGACCATAACGTCTAGGTCAGGTTTGAGGTGTTACAGTTGAGACATAATCTCGACCAGGAATTTACAGTATTAGCAGTCCAACTGCCATTAAAGAAAGGTGGAAGGTGTACGAGAGTGCATTAGTTCAGTTAAGGCGTTAAAGCCTAATTAACAGTAGGAAGTCAAAGTATTTTTTTTTTAAAAATTTACCCTATTGAAGAAGGGGTAAGTTATGCATTTGGAAAGCAAAGAAACTCACAAAGTTCGTTGAACTTGTAAAAGTCTTGGCTTGTGTTTTTGTAGGATCTGTGGGATAAGATAAGGAATTTGAGGAGTGACCAAGCCAGACAGTGATGGATTAAGAATCAATTTCAGCGAGGTATCATGCAGATTCAACGATCGGGTTGGGTAAGGGTGTTACATACCCCTTCAAATGTATCGATATCTTTTGTTGCAAGAGTCATCAATGCTCTGGTTTTTTTACCTCCAATAACTCAATTCATTTTCCCAACAACCCCAACAATTGGAAATCAATGAGACACTATAAATACCAACTTCTAAAGCTTCTGCAATAATAAGAGAGATTACAAGAGATTAAGAGCTATCAAGAAACATCAAGAAATCTATTACCATCCATTTGTGCTTAAATTTTCATCTTTTTCTTTGTAAATGTTTGTGAGCATTTATTGCATTTTCTTAGCTCAAGTTTTTTTATTGGGTGCGTGCTTCATTTGCAAACATTCTAATCTTGTGAGATTTGTTTCTTTGTTTTCTTATGCTGGAATATTGGGTTCAGAAAATGCAACGAAAAATAGGTTTAAGGGAAAAATAAAGTTTTAATTTTTTTTCCAAAACAAGAACTTAGTTGTGTTATCTAAAGATTTAATCAAAATTCGTACCTTTTTTTATTCGTCTATGATGAATGCTTTGATCAAGTGGTCTTATTCGCTATCCTCAAGCTCACAACTTCTGAGCGTGGGTTCGCTTCAAATCAAAAAAAATTTTCACAAAATTATCAATGAGGCAATTTTGCAATATCTCTAAACTTTTAGGGTCAAGTTGTAAATAACAAGAAATATCTCTAGAAATTTTCTAGAATAATTCCTTCAGAGATTTTTCTGTGTACAATTTTTCTTGAATTCAAGTATTTGAGAATAATGACTCAGGCTTTCTTTATATAGGGAGAATTTAAAGAAAGTTCAATTAGGATTGAAATTACTCATATTAATATTAAATTAATAAAATATTATTAAGATAAATATTAAATCAAATTTAATATCTCACATTAATATAGAGTTAATAAAATACTATCAAGATAAATATTATATTAAATTTAATTTTAAGTTTATGAAAATAATATTAGTTTTTGGAACAGTTAATTTGAAATCAAGTTACCCGGTAGATTCCCACTAGAAGTATAATTTTTCCACTACTCTACAGTCGAAGAATCGCCACGGCCGACCATTTGTTGGCTACCAGATTGTTGGAAAATGTGTCTATATTGTAATAAACATGTAAGTGCTTTTTATGTATTTGAACGATAAATAAATAAAGTTAATTTCACATTTCACTATTATGTCTTTTGTATTTGTCTTTCATGTTTTGCATGCATAGCAAAATTGCGACAAACAAATATTGACTTATTGATTGTCCAAGTTCGAATAGATGATAAGTGACACTGTAAGAACATTTACGTTGTGAGAAAGACAACTTACTTCAGTAGATAATCTAGATGAATCTGTAATCCCATAAAAAAATCAAAGTGAGAATTTGATTCAAATGCTTAGAAGAATTATTATGTTGTCTACAATTTCAATTGGGGAGATATCTAGTCACACTTGTGACGTTCATGGTGTGATTTACCTAAATCTTGAAACTGTCATTGACTATTCGTACGTAACTCATGTGCTTTAATACAAGTGGAAGCTTATGTTCTAAAGATAACTGATCCTATAACTGATATGTTGGGTACATGACTTGTGTATGACATGGCTTTATTAGAAACAATGGAATCCAAAGCTTGAGTAAAGAGTTAAAGGTATCCTCTCATTGGCATTATGTGGATTGATAAATATGGAACGTGACCATAGGTTGCTTGTTCTCGAATGAACAATTTATCACAATCATTTGTTGACAGTGATCATATTAATAACTAAAAAGACACAATGGTTAGAATGAGATAAAATAGAATTGTATTGAGTGAACGGATTTAACTCAAAGGAATCAAGAATATCATATGAGAGCAACACACACATGACGAGGTCACTGGATAAAACAATTGGATGAATTGTTCCCGTAAAGGGTATACAATAAAGAGTATTCAATCATGAAACTTCTTGTGGATTGACTCAACGATTAAGTAAATTGTGAATTATCGAAACAATGCTTCTGGACATAATTGCAATTACTTGAGCCTAATTGTATATGTTCGATTGGTCCCTCCGCTAACTTAATAAAAGCTTGATCGGGCTGCATTTGAATCAAAAAAATTCTATGACTTTGGAAATAATTTAATCAATTTATTTGATGTAGAATTAAATTGGACAGTCATGAGAATTGTTTGACTAGAGAACTTGATTAAAGAATTTTCTTAAAAATTAATTTTGGAAAATCTTAGTAATTTTTGGGAAAATTAATTTTGATCAAGTAAATTTAAATTAATCAAATTAATTAAAATTAATATGATATTTTCAGAATTAATTTTCAAGATAATTGGCCCAATGGTAATTAAACTTGAAAATTGGGTTCGTAAACCCAAAACCGAGACCGGGACATAAAAACTAGTCCAATCAGGCCTGGTATGTGAGATTGGGCCAACAGTCCAACTGGTGGTTGGACTGGACCAGTAGGGTCGCCACTGGCCCAGACTAAATCGGCAGCAATTGAACTAGCTCAGGGTGGCATGAGGATGTCGCACCTACGATGGCACCACCGGACATATTGGTGTCGACGGCTACGACGGTGGCATCTTGGTGGCCGACGGGTGGTCCTTTGGTGGTTGAGAAGTGGAGAATCACACTCCTATTGGGACTCTAGGGGATAATTTGATTTCAGATTAACTTTTCCTATAAAAATATTATTTTAATTAGATTTAGTATGTAATTTAATTTGATACTTAGCTTGATAGTATTTTATTAATTTAATATTAAAGTGATTATCTTAATATTAAATTTAATCTAATATTTATCTTGATAAGTATTATATTAATTTAATATTAAAGTGATTAAGTTTAATTATAGTTGAACTCTTAAACTCTCCCTATATAAAGAGAGTCATGAGTCATTATTTTTCACAGACTTGAATTCAAGAGAAAGTTGTAAAGAGAAAATTATCTAAATAAATTATTTTAGAAGATTTCTAGAGATAGTTTTCTTATTTATGACTTGGCCCTGAAGTTTAAAGAAATTGCAAAATTACATCACTGGTAATTTTATGGAAAAATTTCTTATTCGAAGAGAGCCCACACCCGGTAGACATGAGCTCGAGGATAATGGAGAAGACTATTCAGCCGAAGCTTTCATTCTAGACGAATCGAAAAGGTACAATTTTTATTAAGTGTTTATTACTTTAGATAACACAACCATGTTCTTGTTTTTGGAAAAAAAAATTAAAACTCTAGTTTTTTCTCTTAAACTTATTTCCGTTACGTTTTTCAAATCCGATTTTCCAACACGGATTACCATCGCCAAAGTTGTCGTGCCCATGGTACCATCGCTAGGAAAACTTTCCCACGGTAACCCGAATCATCGTTGTTTTTCCCGATTGGGCTTGGTCGGATCTGCAACTCCTCATGAGGCCATCGGTGTGGTGGCTATGTGGGGATGGCCCTACAACCACCCTCCACTTTTTCCCGATCGACAAGTGTTCGCTTAGGCCAGTCATTCATACGACCAGCCGCATGGGGTGCAACATCCCTCAACTAGGCATTCGAACAACTTATTGCCATGGCCAAGGCACCATCGGCTAGGTATTCACATGCTGATATGGTAATAGATGCTAATTTGGGTCATTGGGTCAAAGGGCATTGAAATTTTGGACTCATTGATTTCAAAGACCTCCTTTGTTTCCTCTCTACATAAGGTTCAGATAGTCACGCTACCCTAGGTTGTAATTATTGGAGTATGGGTTGTTGTAACACCGCTAACCACTATCTATCGCCAGAATAGGGTTACAAAGCATTATTGAAGTTTTCAAATCAAATGAACATATATTTATAAAAATTTTAGATCATATCAATAAACATAGTAAAACCAAGTCAAAACATACTTATTGTCCCTTATACGAGTCCTCGAGGCCCTAAAAATGCATTAGAAACAAGTCGGGGCTAAATCGGAAACTCAAAGAATTTTTTAGGAAACAAGGAAAATTTTCAATACTGTAGGGGTCACATGGCCAAGAGACACGCTCGTGTCTCAAGCCGTGTGGGCATTCAAACTAGGGACACACAGTCGTGTTCGAGCTCGTGCCCATGCCCGTGTAACACACTGACTTGGGTCACACAGCCAAGCCATACGCCCGTGTGCCAGGCCGTGTACCCTTCGAAGTAACTCCACACGCTTGTGTGCAAGGTCGTGTTCTAGGCCGTGTAAATCCTGACTTGCAACCCTTTGAAAGCTACAAGGGACACACGGCCATGTCACCTAATCGTATGTCACACACGGGCTGGGACACATGCCCGTGTCTCTGCCCGTGTGGACAAAATTAGGCCATTTTACAAGCCATTTTTCTCACCCAATTTGACATGTACCTACACACAAAATTGCACATACTTACAAGCTAAAACAAGGCATATAAATCAAGCATAAACAAGTCATATACATATGATATAATATCATACAACCAATATGGCCTTAGGCACCTCAAATGACTATATGCAAACATGTATAATCATGTACTCATATTGATCAAAATGATCAACAAACTTTGAACTAGATTTGTATAAATTCATGCCATTTAGTTACTTATCAAAACTTCTCAATTGGTACCAAGTATGCCATATTAAACTAGCACCAAATCACTATATAAGTCATATCACAAAACACATTTAACTATCATTTTACTTTTCATTGTTCAACACAAAATAAGCCACACATCAACCATGTTAATGCTACTTATATACATACCAAAAATATGTCAAACACAAGCCAAATCAAATGACCATATTTACAACAAAACATATAGGCTAACATTAGCCAAAATACCTATACATGCCATTATAACCAAAATTAAACAACCGAATGTACCAAAAGAGTCGATGGATAGTGTGATATAGCTCTGACAAGCTTCCAACCCGAACAAGCTTCCGATTCACTATAAAACACAAAAAAAATAACACAGAGTAAGCATTTAAGCTTAGTAAGTTCGTATAACATAGAATTTAACTTACCATATAGTCATATAATAGGTAAGTAAACAAGGGTATCCCAATACAATTTGGCCAAATGCCTAACCACGTATACACCGACCATGTTAGCCATGTAATTACATATATAAACCTATAAACATAAATGAGCATAACCATTGATCAAATTCCATATACATGTATCATTCATTTCATTTTTTCATATATCATGTAATCACATTTTTCATGTAAAATCATATGTATTCCTGTAATAGTCCGTATCAAACTCTTACCATTTCGTCTTAGAATATTACCCGTTAAACTATTTAGAATACCATTGGACACCCGAGATAGCTCACACATAGTGTGCTAGCTCATATACCTGTAATCCATCAATTCATGTACATGTATGCTCATACGAGCTGTGAATGGGTATGCTCACTCGAGCTGTAGATTGGTATGCTATCACGAGCTATAAATCGGTATGCTCACACGAGCTGTGGGTCACAACGTAGCGACATGATGCTGCTCACACGAGCTGTGGGTCACAACGTAGCTACATGATGCTGCTCACACGAGCTGTGGAGTATCCATAACACATGTAGGACCTCAACCATCGGTAGGATGTTAAGGACCAGTACTCAAATCATGTAAACCCTAATGACATGTCACTTGTATTCTATGAATTTCTAAGGTTCAAACGAGACTTGGTATTTTTCGAACTTCGTTGGATATGCAACCATGTATATTTATAACAATTCACAATTCATAAATAATTCAATATAAAATATATTTACACAATTTAATCACACGAACTTACCTCGACGAGTACACGTAGATACGGAAGCAATTAATCCGAGACTTTCTCTTTTCCCTGATCTAAAGTTGTACGAAGCCTTTCTTGATCTATACGGATAAATTCAACTCAATTTAATATATAATTCATTCAATTTATCCCAAAAACATATTTTGGAAAAATTATCATTTTGCCCCTATACTTTTAATTCCTTTACAATTTAGTCCCTAGCTCATAAAAATGGAAATTCATGAAATTTCACCACAGCCTACTATAGCTGAATATCAATTAGGTCCCTAGAAAGCCCTATATTTAATTTATTTAACAAATTAACCATTTAAAATTTCTATTTTTCAATTTAGTTCATAATTGAAAATTTCATAAAAAAATTTTTAACAAAAGTTGTTTATCTAACAACCAATATTCATTTTCTGTCATCAAACATCAAAACTCATGTATATTCATTAATGGTAAAATCGTAATAGTTTAACAGTTTCACAAATTAGTCCTCGGGCTAGCTAGATTAAGCTACAACGGTCCCGAAAACATAGAAACAATTAAAAACGGGACAAAAGTTCATACCAATGCAAGGTAAATTGTTTTGCCAAAACTTCAAGCTCCCATGGCTTCCATACTTTCTTAATTTTGGTTGTAAGAGATGAGAATAAAGATGATGGCTTATTTTATTTTATTAGTTTTATCTTTATTTTACAAATTGCTTATGTTAAGTATGACTCCTATTTTAGTCAAATTTGAGAAATAATCTTCTAGTTAAACTCTGTTTATTTGTTTCAATCAAACACTATTAGTTTAGATTATTTTTTTATTATTTGACATATGAATTTAGCCTATAAATAGGATCTTTTACAACCTTAGAAAATACACCCATTAGATATTAGAACTCGTAACACATTTAGAGAATTTTGTGTTTACGTTTTAAGGGTTCTTTGTTTTCAGGTTTTTGGGGTTTAGTTTTTATCTCCATCTTTCTTTGTACTCTTCATTTTTTTTCATTATAGTAAAATTATCCTTACCCGTGGTTTTTTATCCTCTTTGGAGGAGTTTTTCCATGTTAAATTTGTGTGTTCAAATTCTCAATTTATTCTGCTATTTTTACTTGTTCCTTGCTTAATCGGTTCAATCTCTAACAAGTGGTATCAGAGATAGTTCAATTTTCATAAATCAACTCATTCAGCTATGGCAGCAACAAGGTTTGAAATTGAGAAGTTCGATGGTGAGACAGATTTCAATCTGTGGCAATTTCGAATGATGGAAATTCTAGTTCAATCCGGTTTGAAAAATGTTGTTACTAGGAAAAAGCCTGAGAATCTAAATAAAATAGAATGGGAAGAGCTTGATGAAAAGGCTGTCTGCAATCCAGTTGTGCCTCGTGAATATGATATTGCAGGAGGTATTGATGGAGGTGACCTCATCTACCTTGTAGAAAAGGTTAAAAACTCTTTATGCAACTATTTAAATAACATCTATTTACGTTTCGCATGAATGAAGGTGAGCTTCTTAGAGATCACATCAGTCAATTCATTACTCTTTTAAATAATTTAAAGAACGTTGAAGTTTATATTCATGATGAAGATCAAGCTATGCTATTATTGTGCTCTTTACCCCCTTCATACAAGTCTTTCAAGGAGACCCTGATTTATGGCAGGGACAAACTCTCGTTCGAAGATGTGAAGGGTCATTTTTTGAGTAGAGACAAACTCAACAATGAGCTTCATTTGGATAGTAAGGTAGATAGGAAAGCTTCCATTTTGATAGCATTAGAAAAACAAGACAAAAGGTGTCGATATTGTAAAAAGTTAGGTCACGTCAAAGCATATTGTTATAAACTGCGAAATAAAAGAGCTACTGAGAGTAACAAGGAAGATGTAGCTGGTGTTATTTTCGCCAATGAGAGCAGTGATGATTTCTTTTTAGTGTCAACGAGCGATAAATCCAAGCTCACATCCGAGTGGATCCTAGATTCTGGATGTTCTTTCCACATGTGCCCCAATAGAGAATGGTTCTCCACATACAGTTCAGTTGAAGGTCGAGTTGTGGCATTGGAAACGATTCATCTAGTAAGGTAATTGGTATCGGTACTGTTAAAATTAGGATACACAATGGGACGATTAGGATACTCTTAGATGTCTGGTATGTACCTAATTTACGAAAGAATCTCATCTCCTTGAGTATTTTAGACTTGAAAGGATGTAGAATCAACATCGAGTCGAACGGCATTAAAGTATCTTGTGGAGCTCTCGTTTTGTTAAAAGGTAAAAGAACTGGGAGTCTTTATATTCTGGAAGGTTCTATAGTGACTGGTAAAATCGGACGTCCCTTGTCCGTTTCAGAGTCGAAGTCAACTCATTTGGAGCGGAGGCAACTTGGTCATAGGAGGGAAAAATGTATGACTGTTTCGTTAAAGAGAGGTTCTCTTTTGGATACAGGTTTTGAAAATTTAGGGCACTGTGTTCGTGAAAATCAGACCCGGGTTAGTTTTGATTTGGCAATATACAAGTCGAAGGCTAGAAGTCTTCTAGTTTCTAAACATAGATTCGACTCAGTTAATTCCCAACATAGTTGAAGATAGGCTCGTGGCAAGCTTTGGCAAAGACAGCGTTGTGGAAATATGAGCCAAGGTGGAGATTTGTTAAGTATGACTCCTATTTCAGTCAAATTTGAGAAATAATCTTCTAGTTAAACTGTGTTTATTTGTTTCAATCAAACACTGATTAGTTTAGATTATTTTATTATTATTTGACATATGAATTTAGCCTATAAATAGGCTCTTTTACAACCTTAGAAAATACACTCATTAGATATTAGAACTCATAACACATTTAGAGAATTTTGTGTTTACGTTTTGAGGGTTCTTTGTTTTCGGGTTTTCGGGGTTTAGTTTTTATCTCCATATTTTTTTTGTACTCTTCATTTCTTTTGCCATTATAGTAAAATTATCATTTCCTGTGGGTTTTTATCCTCTTTGGAGGAGTTTTTTCACATTAAATTTGTGTGTTCAATTTTTCAATTTCTCAATTTCTTCTACTATTTTTACATGTTCCTTGCTTAATCAGGTCAATCTCTAACAACTTAATTAACCTTAAAAACATTTCTAATTACACTTATACCAAGCCATGAACATCCACTATCTCTATTTATGGTCTAATTATCATATAAAGACTTAAAATAAGGTTCTAGATCTATTTACTACCTTTAGCTACTATAACTCAACTTTTGCATTTTACGCGATTTAGTCCTTTTTATCAAATTGAGCATGTAAACGGTAAAATTTCTTAACAAAATTTTTAAACGGTATTTCTATCATGCTGTAGGAAATAAAATAATAATAAAATAAATTTTTTGAGCTCAGATTTGTGGTCCCGAAACTACTATTCTGATTTTACTAAAAATGGGTTGTTATAGTAGTACCCTTTATTCCCCACATAGTTAACATTCATTTGGTTGCTCCCCTTAACATTTACTCACATAGAGCCCTCACCATAGTTTCCTGCATTACAATAAGTTAGAAGGGGGCTTATTCTAGACTTTCACCTTTGTCAAACTCATCTCCGATTGATTAAGCCTTTTGAGGACTTGTTGATACTTGTCTTCACTACCGACCACATTCACGGTTGATTGTTTGGCTCTATATGTGAACCGCTCATCCACCCACATATAAGAGTTCATTGTCATGTCTTTGATGATTTGGCATGCTTCGGTGTATGCCTTTGACATGAACGACGCCACGGATGCTCCATTAAGACTAGAGCACAAATTCCCATCCAGACCATTAAAAAACACCTGAAGTTGTAACCAAATTTTGCAGGCCATGTTATGGGCAGTTACGTAGCATGATTTTTAAGCGCTCTCATGCCTCACAAAATGACTCTCTTTCTAATTTCTGAAAATTTTTAATATACATACGAAGCTTCATTGTTTTGCTCCAGGGAAAGTATTTTCCAAAAAATTTTCTCCTTAGCTCATCCCAAGTGTTGATGGAATCTAACCACATAAAATTATTTTAGTAAGAGAGAAAGATAATAATCGAAGATGGTTAGCGTCATTCAATACCCCATTATATTTTCCTCATTCATTGACCCCCGAAATTGAAGGTTTGCTTGTATCATTTGGAACATCTCCGGGCAATTATTTCTCCTTCGAACAACATCGAGGTTGGGCATCGCATAGTCACGAAAAGTGTATTTCTCCATGGGTGGGTGTGGTGGTGGTTGAATCTCTACTCGTGGATCTATGATGGGCTGGTCTTTTTGTGGAGGTTAGGTGTCTCTAAGATGTCATGCCTTACTTGCGTGTGTAATTATACGTTCCATTTCTATCTCAAATGGTAAGACACTATTACCGATCTAAGTCATACAATGCCTCCTACAAGCATAAGAGAATGAAACAAGTTAACCAAAAATTATAAATGAAATAAAAACAAAGTCGTATCTATAAATTTGACTTTCGTCGATTATCCCTCTAAGTACACACAATGAAACTAAAAATAGTTCAATCTAGCACTGACTCCCTAACAACAGTGCTAATAACTTGACCGCACTCCGCCTCGTCCTCGCAAATGTAGAGGAGATGAGTCGAAAAACAAGAGACAAGGATCAGATAAAATCACTAAGTGCAGCGTTGATAAGTGCTAGAAGTAACATGTTTTAATCTTATTCTTAATGCATTTTTGGGTGATTTTTCTATGTTAATGGTGAATTTTATGCTCTTAACCCTTTCAATTCATGTTTTTATACTTCGGAGAGCATTTGGGAGCAAAAGAAGTGAAAACTGGAAAATTGGAGCAAGTTACAAGTGCCACAAGGGCTGGACCATTCATATGACTTGGACACACGACCATGTGTGCCACATGGGCTGCTACACGACCATGTGGTAGGTCTTGTCAATTTCATGATTTGCACTCAAAACCTACAGAAAAACATGATTTTTTAGGTTTTCAGTCATTTCAAGACGTATATTTGACAAAAATATGAAGATAGGAGTGAGCCATCACTAAATACTCAAGAAAATAACTCGAAAAATACTATTAAAGCCGATTCTGAAGTAAATTTCCATCGAGATTGAAGATTCCCTTTTGATTTCTTTGGATATTTATTATAAGTTTCTTTGTTTCTTATGGTTATACTGAATTTTGGATGTTTTTATTTGCTAGCATGAACTAATTTTCTAAATACCTAAAGAGATGAACTCTACATGAATTCTGTCATTTGGTTTCTATTTTGTGCAATAAAGTTTTAGATCTTGTTCTTAATTACTTGTGTTTAATTTTGGGTTTAATAGTTCTAGACTATTGATCCATGTTTCATGTGTTTAAATCAGAGGAGGAATAGACCCTGTTTAGGAGAAGATCTAGTGTAGTTGAGTGGAGTTACATGCAATCCTAGGAATAGAACGTCATAAATCTATCGAATTAGAATAAAATCTATTAAGGGAATTCATAGATTGATTTAATGCAATAATATGGGTTTTTATTAGAAATAAATTTCAATTAATCAACCTAGAGTTAGTTACTCATATTCTTGAAGAGCGAAATTAGCATAATTGAGGGATTTCTACGGATCAAGATACTAAGTGAAGAAATTGCATAATTAAGATTGATAATGATAGATGAAATCTTGGTGAATTATTTCTTGGGTATTGTTTCACTTCTTGGTTGTTCACTAGATTATTTTCCCGAATTGTTCTTTGTTGTGTTCGTTAGTAATTAATTTAGTTATTTTTAGTTCTTAATCAATCATTCAAATTTATCGGTTAAATAATAGAAAGACAGTAATTACTAGCACTTTAAGTCTTCCTGGAAACGATATATTTCATCACCGTAGCTATACTATTAATTGATAGGTGCACTTGCCTTAGTCAAATTTTTAGTTGGTTTACGATGCATCAAGTTTCTGTTAATTGAATTATAATGTTTTTATTTTTAATTGAATTTTTAAAATCTAATTTTTCGTTTGTTTAATTTTGATAGGTTCTTTTGGTTTATGACTAGAGGAAACCCGTTGGAACCATTAGTATTTGATAGTGAAATTCAATAGACTACTTGCAAAAATTGTAGAGAGGTTAGAGAAGCAAGGCAAGATCAAAAAATTTTAATAGACGATCAAGAGGAAAATGATATTACTATGGAGATGAATGTAACGCTGGGGTTTGTTCAAGTTTACACAGTCATAATCGAGTAACAAGTAAGTATAAGAGTGATCTTCTCTACAGGGACTGTATATGTTAATTAATATTTTGCAAAATTAAAGTTTAACTATTTGGTGAGAAAAAAACAATAATTTCATTTCGTTGTTGTAAAATTAAATATCTAGATGAAAAATTATCCTAAATGTGATGAATAAAAATGTATGAGGTGGATTTAGCTGCAAATTTACAAGATTCAACAACGATAATATGAAAAGGCTAGAATAATTACATCATTTGACTTGGTTCATTCTCATCAGGCTAAAAATGTTCCGGAAAATATTCCATGGCAACTCAATCTTTCACGAACTTTGAAACCAATATTAAGTCCTTTTATAATCGTCTACTGAGAAAAACATGCATACTACCATGATCATATTTAACTAAGGGTTTCTTAGATTTTATGTGAAGTAATACGGATGGATTAGGTTTGAAACAAATTAATCACACAAATCTAAAAGTTATGCAAGGTAATAGAGCGCTCTCGAGTTATTACGAACCTTTAATTTAATCAAGCTAGGATCTAAATTAAACATTCACCTTTCAATTATCACGTCCATTAATTGTCATCTGGCTACGATTGATCAACTAATTCTAATGCATTCAATCACATTTTAATGAATGAAATACATGCATGATTTTAATTGAAAGCATGATCGATTGAGGCACAGAACATTATGAACATAAATCAAATGAACTTCATCAAATTATTATAATCATTCTAACTAAACAAAAATTAAGCTATCATTGTTAATGAAAAAAATCAAAGCAAATTAGAAACATATTGAACAATAATAAATATTAAGGAAGAATAAACTCTGAAGTAATTTCGATAGTCCTCCAAAAATTGATCATGGTGGCTTCTTTCGATCCTCGTAATTGCTCCTTCGTAAGATGCTCCTCAAGGTAGCAAGCCAAGAGATAATTTTCTCAAGAGATTTCTAGCTAAGGGAAATGGGATGGTTTATACGTGAGAAGGTAAGGAAAGTTAGAATGATAAGTGAAGGATTATTAAATGATGATGGATGAGAGGTGAGGGATTAGTGAATGGGAAATAAAGGGTGGTATTTATTGTAGACGAGTGACTAAGAGGTTTACTAAAAATAGTTTGAATATCCATTAGGTTTCTCTCACTCTTGGCCAGCCATGAATTGTGGAGAATGGAGGTTTTTATTTGCTTGATTCATGCTTGGTTTCATTCATGAATCAAGCAAGGAGGTGGATGGTTTTAAGGGTGAAAATGGTGTGTTGATTTTCAATTGTTTTCCAAGTGTAAGGACCTCCGAATAAATCTCCGAATAAATAGTCTCATGTCCATGCAAAATAAAAATGAGCTTCATACATTATCAACTCGATGTCCCCACTACAACATTAAGATAGAGGAAAATTAATATGTAGCATGAATTAATTAAATTATGCAGAAAATTAATACATAAAAGCATAAAATTGCATGCTTTATTAAATCTTGCCCATTATCGTAATATGAACAAAATTCACTGAATTAACTATCATATTCTAGGGATTACATAATTTTTCAAGTAAAAAGGTGTCAAAACAACTATAAAAATATTATATGAATTGGATTTTACACATTCCAAAACTTAATCCATTGGTCGTCCTGAGTAATGCAAAGCAAAAATTTCGATAAGACAATCTTGCAATAAGTTTAAATAGAATCCTTAAGTAGAATAAACTTTTGCACATAAACATATATCAACAAAGTCATGCTCAAAAACTCTTTTTGTTGATAAGTCACTCATATGCAAACATTATTTCAAAATTTTATACTAAGTGCGGGAAAATGCTAACATAAGTAATAGAGTGCATGCTTTTCAAGGTCATATATAGCATTCATCATTCAATCAAATTTTCCTTATCAACTAAACAAAACAATCACAAGGTTTAATTAATGGTCCTCATATGTAGTCGGCATAATTATCAAAATCAATAGGTCTTTTATAGGTTTGTAACGGCGCTAGGCTCAAGGTAAGGATAAAGAGAAGTTAATTTTTAGGTTTACTAATCTTAACCCTAACTTTGCCTTAGATCTTTTCAAGGTACATCCTTTCTACTAACGGGTTTTACCACCCCCAAACTTCATTTGAAGCTTATGCCCAGCAACACTTCTATTTTGAGTATTTATTTTACTCTTTTTTTGCTTGAAACTTGAATAAATATTTTTCTTTTTTTTTTAACATCATACGAAGAACATGTACATCTTTTTAAATTTTTCTTCAAACTTTGATCACTAAGACAAGTATAGTTAAGATTGGTACAAAATAGGGTAAAACTTTAAAAGATGGTAATATGGCTTATTATGTAGGTGGATAGCAATAAAATAGGTTTAAAGGCTCAAATTAAAGTGTCAAGGGTTAAATTCATATGGTAGGCTTGAAAGGCTCAAACGATCCAAAGAAACTGTGTCTATATCATGTTTAGATTCTTATGCCTCCTAGGATTTCACCTCAAGAAAGTTACTAAGTCAAGTCTAAGGACTTAAACCTTCATGCATGTCTATTCCTAAGGAAATTAAATTTTCATGGAAAAAGACTACATAAGACTTAAGAACATACAAGCATTCCATAACTTAAGATAACATAAAAAAACTCAGATAAATTGTAACACCCTAAAATAGGGCCTAAGAGTTTTAAGGGTATTTTAGGAATTTTAGCCTTAGAGTGTTTGAATTTTGCGACATGATTTATCGATAATGTCTTTTACTATGGTTTTTAAACAATTAAATCAATTTTTGAAAAAGAGTTTTAAAGACCTTCAATTTTGAAAATTGGACTGATTTGTAAAAGAGTCAAAATTGTGAATTTTTAATAGGCAATTAAACCAAATTTTAAAAATAAACCTAATAAACCCCACCTACAATTTTATTCTCCTAAAAGCTTCCCCTTTGTTTTGTGTTTGCCATCCCTTTGCTCTCCCAACTCTCCCAAATGATTTTAAATTCCAACTCCTAATCCCTTTTGATTTCTATCATCCTTCATGTTATAAGCCTCCATTAAAACCAAGAAAAAACACCAAAAACACCAAAAACACTATAGTTTTCTCTATTTTCAAGCTTTCGGGTTTTTGGGTTTTCGATCAAACACTTCGTCTTTTGTCATCTAAGGTAACGATTCAACTCCTAAATAATTTTAAATGTCATTTAGTCTTTAAAACTAAGTTTTTAGCCATTAAATCGTATGTTTTTAATAAAAAATTTAAAATTGGGTCGTTAATGGTTAATTTCAATATTTTTGGTAAAAATGTGGTTTCAAAGTGTTTTTTAATTAATTTTGACATGATTAGAAGGTTTCTAAATTAATGTGAAGTTTTGTTAAAGATTTCTACCGTTTTAATGAATTTTCATTAAAATTGTCATAAACATGTTGAAATAGTTGATACTATGAACTAAGTATTTTTGTGTTGTTTGAAGGTTGAGAATTAGTTGAGGGTGAATTATAAGATGAAAAAAATTGGTTTTAGGTAAAATATTGAGTATAGATTGAGATATTTGAGTTTTATGTTTTCTAAGTTAAAAGTTTCTATTATATGAGAACCTAGCTTAGGCTTGTGTTTTCGGATTGTTTGATGTGAGTCTTTGGATGAATATTGATTTTTTTGTTGTGCGAATTACTTTGTTGAAGCGTTGGAATCGATAAGACCTTCTACGAGTAGAGATAAAGGCAAGGGAAGGCTAGTTTGAGCTTTTGGCTTTTCGGTGAGAGCATATTGGTGAATGTTTGGAATAATAGCTTGTGCACATGATTCAATGCATTATTTGGGAATTTAGTAGTAGCCTAAACCCATACTCTAAATTTCGAGTGTAATCTTTCTCATACCTATTTTATCTTGTGAATAAATTGCTTATGTGTTTGTGAATATGTGAATTGAAATGAGATAATATATCATGTGATATGTGGTTATGATAATCGTTGTGAAAGTGCAGATGTACTTGTTATGTATATTTAAATGTTAGTTACAAGATTTTGCTAAAGATGAAAATATGCAGTGATCGTACACGGATAATCGGTAAGTGATATGTGTTTGATTTCAGATATTTTGGCCTTATGATCTTGAAACTGTTGGATATAGTTGGCATGCCATAGGAATGTGAGTACTCAGCTATATGTACAATGATTTTGGGCATTGAGGCCCTAGGACATGTTGGAAGGATAATGGAATGTGAGCTAAGCTCCATTCAATCAGACATATGAGGGGAAATAAGGAGAGTGTTAGCTTTATGATTCACTTTTGGGACATGTTTGACTCTATGAGTCTAAGTGGTGTGTTAGAGATTTGTGTATGTGATATATGCTTAAAATTGAATATGATTACAATATAAATGAATTAGTAAATAATGCATGAGTAAGTAAAATATGAGACTAAAGTTGAAATTGTTGAGGTTGTGCTATATGGTTGTTTTTTTAATGCTTGATGAATTGTTTGCATTGTAGTTGTTCTAGGAATTCACTAAGATTGTTTAGCTCACCCACTCATTTTAAACCCTTGCTAAGTAGTTAAGTGTCGGTGTGAGCGGAGTGGTTCTGAGAGGTGATCCAAGCAAGTCCTTTTTTCGTGATTTCATAGGTGTTATTGTTATTTGTTTATGTTTTGGCGATAAGGTAATATGGTAGACTTTTACTGATATTTGCCATGATGTTTTGGATGCTTCCATAAACTATTTGCTTTCAAGTTTATGAGATATGTTTTGTATTATGTTGATTATAGCTCAAACTTACTTTCGATGTTTGAGACTAGTATTACAGCCATTTTAATGTTTATTTGATGACAATATGTTAGCATGATGAATTGGTACATGTCGAAATGATTTATATGCTCAAGTATGTTGTATTTTTCTAGTCTAGAGTAGAGGTATTGATATTCGTGTTGTAAAAATGATACCTCTGTGATTTTGAAATGTACAAGGAGGCAATAACATAATTTGGTATCGATACCCTATCACGACTATCGATACTCGGGGTAGAAACATTGATACTTTGGCAGAGGTACTGGCAATTTTTGAGGTTTTGGATTTTTAAGCAAGAAACAATAAGCATTTTGGTATCGATTTTCTAAACGGTATCGATACCACTTTAGAGAATTATTGATACCTTTGTTACAGTATCAATACTTACGTGATTGTCTTGGAAATTTTGCTAAGTGGTCCAAATCCATGTTTAATTATTATAAGTTTATTTAAAGTATGTTTAGCATGTTCTAATGATGATTGATATATGTTTGACTAAAAAATTATAAGATCATTGATAAGGAGGATGATTTCTTAGTAATGTGACAATTTGCTATGAGTATGACATGAGATGGTGATGTGGCATCCTGATATTCGGGCTTGGCAACCAGGTCGTGTATAGGGTTTTACATAAAATCATAAATCATATTTTCATTTGAGCTAACTTATGAAAAAAAATTGATGATTTTATTTCAGCATACTTATGTGTAAACATTGAGTCATTCTTAAGAAAATTTTAAAATTCATGCAAATATTGCCTTACCCCCTCCTTAAAAAGAAGCAATGTCCTCATTGTGTAAACAAAGTAATGATTGAGAAATGAACACCAGATAGGATAGCAAGAAAAGAGAGGTAAGTCATGAAGACTGCTTAAGTATCAAGTCTTTCTTGATAATCCAATCCTAGACATGTTCATTCACATTACTACACTACTTCGCTTTTTATTAGAGAAGAGGCATTTAGCTTAATTTATTCATGTTTGCAAGTTATTCTATTTATTTTATGCATAAAACAAAATATCCCTAAGTAAATAAAAATATCCTAAAAATAATACTAAAAAAACAAATAAAAGAATTTCTTCTCCTTTTTATTAATTTGTGTCATACCCTCTTTTTCCAAGATCGTTGCAGTGTGGGGAAGCGATGTTGCGACGAAAGGAAGGGGCAGCGAGTGTTGGATATTTTTCTCCTTATCACTGTTATGAGCCCTTAGCCCAAACTACAACTATTTTCTATACTAAAGAATTAAACTAAACTATAAAAATAAATTGATTAATACTTGGGCCAACTTGACCCTCTTATTAAACACAAAATAAAAAAATGAAAATGAAAAATTTCTTTTGGGCTACTTAGAAAATTTCTTCTTGAAAATTTACATCAAATTAAATTTCTAAGGTTGGAGGGGTCACAAATGGTGTCGCTTAAGTTCCAATCTCCTTAGACAGAATTAATTTGAAGTACTAATTCATGAAAAAATAATTTCTAAGCATGTCATTTATTCAAATGAGAGAAATAATTGTAAATAAATTAACAAATCAGAGAGTGAAGAGAACTCCCTCAATGTTATTGATGATTGTCACTGAAAAAGGCAATGTCAAACAACCATTTATCATACCAATCATAGCCATCTAAAAAGAAGAGATAATGTTGCCCAACAATTATATTCAACATTTGATAAAATATTAGTAGCGAGAGATGGTCTTTTTGTGTTGTTTCCCTTAACTTTCTATCATTAACACAAATTTGTCTACCCATGATTGTCCTTAACAAAATTAGCTTATTTTTCGTTATAACTTCATTCTATGATACAAGTCGTACCCACTAAATGTTGTAGATAGGCTAAATGGTCCTTGCTTTTGACCATTGAGACTTGAGTTTCCCAGGATCAAATACTCAAGATTAGATCAATCTCTTATGTCCATTGATTGAACTCTTTTTAGAATCTACTTACCTTTTCCAAATCATTAAGTCTAACTCAAGTGGCTCTTCTCTTGATGGGTTGGGTTGCTTGTACTCATGTGACAATAGCTCTAATGATTCGAACTGAACTTTTGAACTGAGTCTTTTCTATTTAGCTTCCAAACATGTATCATCTGCATCTTGATGTGGAAATTCAAATGAAATACCTTCCAATGGGTCACTGTATTCTAAATTTTTAGGAACTAGCGGATCCTCCTTGGAGACAGTAGAACAATCTTTAACCTCATCAAAAGATCTTATGGTATTGATTACATTAAAGGTCACCTGTTCATCCTGAACTCGCACGATGAGTTCACCTTTCTGTACATTGATTATTGTCTCGTCGATTGCCAAGAAAGGCCGCCCTAAGATGATTTGTACTTTTTTATCTGCTTCAAAATCTAAGATAATAAAGTCAATAGGAAATATGAATTTATCAATATGTACCAAGACATCCTCGATCCTTCCTCCTAGGTATGCCAAAGATCGATCCCCATGTTGGACTCTAACTGTAGTTGGTCTGGCCTTACCAATACCTAATTGTCTAAACACAGAAGTAGGCATCAAGTTGATACTCGATCTCAAATCACACAAAGCCTTACCACAATAGGATTTTCAATATTGTAAGGTATGGTGAAACTTCCTGGATCCTTCAACTTAGTAGGCAACTTGTTCTGAAAGAATAGGATACATTCTGTAGTCAGGGTTACAGTTTCAAACCTTCTCTTCTTAGACAGAAATTCCTTCATAGCTTTCACATATTTTGACATTTTCTCCAAAGCTTCTACCAATGGAATGTTGATATGTAGTTGTTTCAATACATCCAACATTCTCTTAAATTGAGTATCATGTTTTTTTTTATGTTGTTAGAGTTTTTGAGGATATAGAGGTTGTGGAATTTTGGCTTGGACTGGATAGCTCTTCTGAGGTAATATATCTGCATCTAACAAAGGGGTTAGCTTATCAGAATTCACTAGTTTAGATTTTACCTCTTCAGTATTTGCAGAATATGGCTTCTCTAGTGTAAGAATTTCAACTGTTGGTTGATTTTCCTCTTTCTTGGGAGGTTCATCTTAATCCTCAACTTCCTCGAGTTCCAAAGTCCTTCCACTTCATAAAGTGACCACTTTGCAATTCTTCTTACCAAGTTTTCTTAGGTTCTCCGTGTCACTGGACAAAGCTCCTTGTGGTCTATTTCAGAGTTCATTGGCTAACTGCCCCATCTGGTTCTCCAAATTTCTCAAAGTTGCATCATTCTTCGTCATGCATGCTTTTAATAAGTTCTCAAGATTATTAGAAGACTCGGCTAGTAGAAGATTTTCTATGTTGCTTGGTACAACACCTTGGAGTTTGCTTCTAAGCTCATTAGCTAATTGTACCACTTGATTTTTAAGATTCTCCAATGTTGTTGCTTGGCCTTGAATCAAGACATCATTTTTAGCAATGTATTCCTTCAACAAATTCCCCAAATTATTGAAAGGTTCAACTTCAAGTGGTTTTTGAACTTGATTGAAACCAAGAGGTTGATTTGATCTATGTTGTGTGTAATTGTTATTGGATCCAGCTCATTGGTTACTCCAAAAGAAGTTTGGATGGTTTCACCATGAAGGATTATAGGAATTGGACTATGGTCCTTATCCACTTCTATTTTGGTGTTGATTTCCTACATAATAATCTGACTCAAGAATTTATGGAAATTTCTCAAAAGAATGACCGTTCCCACAATATACGCAAGAAATAACATCAAAGTGACTCGGTGGTTGAGCTACAACATGATTTAAACCATTAGTAGTAAACTGTTTCAATATTGAAGAGATAAAAGATACCTGAGCTAAAAGTGAAAGTAAGGGCATCTACTTCATGCACTCTAACTACTAATCTTCTTAAAGTTGCTCGACTTGTCAACCATTGATAGTTGTTATTGGATATTCTCTCGATGATTTTTTAAGTCTCATTATAAGACTTCGATAAGAGATCACCATTCGCAGAAGCATCTATCACCAACCTTGTGTGTACGTTGAGACCGTTATAAAATGTCTCCAACTGGATGCAATGTGGAATCTCATGGTGAAGGCATCTACGAAGTAGCTCCTTAAATCTTTCTCATGCCTTGTATAGGGATTCATCATCCATTTGTTGGAAAGTGGTGATCTCATTCTGCAACTTAGCATTTTTGCTAGGTGGGAAATATTTAACTAGAAAGCGTTCAGCTAATTCTATCCAAGTTGAAATTGAATTGGGTGCCAACAAATTAAGCTATGCTCATGCTCGAACTCACAATGTGTATGAAAAAAAATTCAATCTTAATGCGTCTTTAGTTACACCGGCAATCTTAAAGGAATTATTCACCTCCATGAATAATCGAAGGTGAAGATGTGGATCTTCTGTGGGCATTCCACTGAATTGGTCTACCGTTTGAAGCATCTGAAACATGGCACAACATACTGCCTTATAGCTCGATCCCTATCATCAGTAATAAAGATTCGATTACAAACATTAGCGGCTCCATTCCCTTGAACATCGTTTTGATTCTCAACGTCCATTTCTATGGCTTATCTCTAGCCTAATCTTTTCCATTTTCTTTGTCTAAATGCCTACTCGATTTCAGGGTCTACAATGAGTAAATCGATGACTTGATCTATACTCATGACGACCTAAAAAGAAAATCACAGAAGTATAAAGAATAAAAAATAAAAATAAAAAACCCAACTTGTAAGAAATAATTTCACAAATAATGATTAAATTAATAGTCCACAGTAATAGCACCAAAAACTTGTAACGATGGGGTTTGTTCAAGTGTACACATTCATTATCAAGTAATAAGTAAGTATAAGAGTTATCTTCTCCACAGGGACTGTATATGTTAATTAATAGCTGGCAAAATTAAATTTTAACAATTTGGTGAGAAAAACACAATAATTTCGTTTGGTTATTGTAAAATTAAATATATAAATGCAAAATTATCCTAAATGCATTTAACCTAAATGTGATGAATAAAACTGTATGAGGTGGATTTAGCTACAAATTCACAAGATTCAACAACTATAACACGAATAGGCTAGAATAAGTACATCATTTGACTTAGTTCATTCTCATCAGGCTCAAAATGTTTCGGAAAATATTCCATGGCAACTTGATCTTTCACGAACTTTAAAACCAACATTAAGTCCTTTCAAAATCGTTTACTTAGAAAAACATGCATACTATCATGATCATATTTAACTAAGGGTTTCTTAGATTTTATGTGAAGTAATAGGGACGGATTAGGTTTGAAACAAATTAATCACACAAATCTAAAAGTTATCCAAGGTAATCGAGCTCTCTCGAGTTATTACGAACCTTTAATTTAATCGGGATAGGATCTAAATTAAACATGCACCTTTCAATTATCACGTCCATTAATTGTCATCTGGCAACGATTGATCACTAATTCTAATGCATTCAATCAAATTTTAATGAATGAAATACATGCATGATTTTAATTGAAAGCATGATCGATTGAGGCACAGAACATTATGAACATAAATCAAATGAACTTCATCAAATTATTGTAATCATTCTAGCTAAACAAAAATTAAGCTATCATTGTTAATGAAAAAAATCAAAGAAAATTGCAAACATATTGAACAACAATAAATATTAAAGAAAGAAGAAACTCTGAAGTAATTTCGACAGTCCTTAAGAAATTTATCGCCATGGCTTATTATGATCCTCGTAATTGCTCTTTCGTAAGATGCTCCTCGAGGTGGCCAGCCAAGAGAGAATTTTCTCAAGGAATTGCTAGTTAAGGGTAATGGGATTGTTTATGCGTGAGAAGGAAAGGAAAGTTAGAATGATAAGTGAAGGATTATTGAATGATGATGGATGAGAGAAGAGGAATGAATGAATGGGAAATCAAGGGTGATATTCATCATAGAGGGATGGCTAAGAGGTTTACAAAAAATAGTTTGAATATCCATTAGGTTTCTCACTCTTGGCCAACCATGAATTGTGGAGAAGGGAGGTTGTTCGTTGCTTGATTCATGCTTTTTTTCATGCATGAATCAAGCAAGGAGGTGGATGGTTTTAAAGGTGAAAATGGTGTGCTGATTTTTAAATTTTTCCAAGTGTAGAGACCTCTGAATAAATGTCCCAAATCTGAGTTTTGGGCTACTCATATGTTCTTATTGAATTGGGCTCCTCTCCCCTTTTTTTGGACAATTTTATGACCTAAATAGTTGTTAGACTTGTCCATCATTTAAACTATCTTTAACTGGATCAATGTGACAACTTCGAACCTAACTTGCATGCTTTTGTTGTCCAACTAGGGTAGAAATAGTCTTATATCCATGCAAAATAAAAAAGAGCTTCATACATTCTCAACTCCATGCCCCCATTACAACATTAAAATAGAGGAAAATTAATATGTGGCATGAATTAATTAAATTATGCACAAAATTAATACATAAAAGCATAAAATTGCATACTTTATTAAATCATTCCCATTATCGTAATATGAACAAAATTCACCCAATTAGAGTTTACAATGGATGATAATTAAAATAATTTTTAAAGTAAAAGGGTGCTATAAACAACTATAAAAACTCTATATAAATTAGAGTTTACAATGGATGATAATTAAAATAATCAACAGCCTCTTACTCATTGTACTATGTTTGATTATGCTAAGCCCACTCTGATTGGGGCTGAATCGAGTACCATCAGATTGACAATTACTGTAAACAATTTTGAGCTAAAGCCGAACACAATTCAAATGATAAAACAATATGTCCAGTTTGATGGGTTACAAGATAAAGATCTAAATGCTCATTTGGCTAACTTTCTAGAGATTTATGACATATTGAAGATTAATGGCATTTCTGATGATGACATATGCTTACAGTTGTTCCGATTCTCTTTGAGGAGCAAGGCAAAATAGTGGTTGAATTCACTTCCACGTGGTTCTATCACGACTTGGGATCAGATGACTAAGAAATTTTTATTAAAATATTTTCCACCGGCAAAAACAACTAAGTTGAGGAACAACATCTCTTTGTTTGCTCAAATTGAGTTGGAGACATTATATGATGCATGGGAGAGATTTAAGGATCTTTTGAGCAGGTGCCCTCATCATGGATTACATTTATGGTTACAAGGTTAAACATTTTACATTGGTTTGAATCCCTCAACTAGGCAACTAAATGATGCAGCAGCTGGCAGAATATTGAATAATAAGACACCTAAAGTAGCTTAAGAGTTTATTAAGGAGATGACACTGAATAACTATCAGCGACAAGTCATGAGAATGAAACCGATTAAAGAATCTGGTGTTTTTAATATTTATGCAGTTTCTATGTTAGCAAATCAGGTTGAAGCTCTTAGTAAGGAAATTTATGGTTTGAATTTTTCTAAGCAGGTGAATTCGGTAGTACAATGTGATGTGAATGGAGTAGGGATGATTAATCTAGAATTTTTACCCTTCGGTTCTAACATGGAGCATGAGCAGGTCAACTTTATGGGTACTAATTCTAGACCTCAAAATAACCCCTATATCAATAATTATAATCCAGGATGGAGGAATCATCCAACCTTCTCTTGGGGTGGTCAAGGAAATCAAATGTCACAACCCCCTCCAGGTTTTCAGCAACCTTATCATCAATAAAAGAAACTAAACCTTGAGGAGATGTTAGCTAAATTTATTTCAGTGTCTAAAACTCGATTTCAAAACATTAAGACAGCTTTGAAAAATTAGCAAGCATCGATTCAAGGGCTTGAAAAATCAAATTGTATAGCTTGCTAAATTAGTTTCGGAAAGACAACAAGGTAGCTTACCTAGTAACACTGAAACTAACCTAAATGAGCAAGTCCACGCATTCACTGTTAAAAGTATGGAAGGGTTAGTCGAGCCTAAAAAGAAGCTGAATCTAGAAACTGTTGAGAAAAATGATGGGGTTGAGGAAAGTAAGAAATAACATAAGTCGGTGGTTAAAGAATAGAAACCACGAATTCCATATCTGGCAGCATTAAAGCAAGACCGTATAAAAAACAATATGGTAAATTTCTTGATTTTTAAAAAAAAAATCCATATTAACTTACCTTCTGTTGAAACTCTTTCGCAGATGCCCAAATATGAAAAAATTTTAAAGGAGTTGTTAAAAATAAAAAGAAGTTAGACGACTTGTTGACTGTGGAGCATAATGAGGATTGCTCGACCATTCTCTAAAATAAACTACCTAACAAGCTTAAATATTCAGGGAGTTTTACTATTCCTTGTCTTATTGGTAGTTTAAATGTCGAAAAAGCTTTGGTTGATTTGGGGACTAGCATAAATGTTATGCCTTATAAAATGTTCAAACAACTTGGTCTCAGGGAACCAAAACCCACTAGGATGAATATTCAATTAGCTAACAGATCAATTACGTGTCCTAGGGGTATTATTGAAGATTTACTTGTTAAATTCAATAAATTTATATTCCTTATTGATTTTGTTATATTGGACATGGATGAGAATATTGAGGTACCCATGATCTTAGGTCGACCCTTTTTAGCCACTGCTAGAGCTGTTATTGATGTGGGTAGTGGTGAACTTGTACTGAATGTAGGTGATGGAAAGGTTACTCTTCAAGCACGTGATTTTGTTAGAGTTCCCAGTGAGCGAGATGATACTCGTTATTTTGTTAATGTTAGTGATCACGTGGCTCGACATTCTTTGTAGGAATTTACTAATGAATACATGTTCGAACAATATCTATCTCAAAGTGATAAAAATTAAAGAACGAGTGGAGAGCGAATGGTGCAGCTCAATGAATTAGATCAATGACGAACAAAGGCTAATGAGAAACCAAGAACGATCAAAGAAATAACTAAGAAATGCCATAGTGTGCATGTAAAGAGAATGAACCAATATAAAGTTGGGGATAAAGTGCTCCTAGACAAGTCAGATCCACGAATGTTCCCTTATTGTGGTACAAAACGTATTTCCATATGGAATCATTAAGGTAACACACCTTGATTACGACACATTCAAGGTAAATAGTTTTCGTCTCAAACATTATTTTGGCAGTAATAGTGACATTGAGAGTGAGGAGCTTTGGCTCCAAGATCGACCTTAACCGTTAGCTTGAAAACCGAAGTCAAGCTTAGACTCTAAATAAGAACTTCTTGGGAAGTTACCCGAGTTTTTTATTTTATTTATTTATTCATTTTAATTTCCATGTTATTTTAAAAAATTGAAAAAAATTAAAAAAAAGGTTCGCATGGTTTAGGGTGATCCACATGGCTTGGACACACGGGCGTGTCTCAAGCCGTGTGCATACTAGGGCTATTTTTTAATTTTAATCTAAACTACACAAGCACAGAGAGTTACATGGGCTGCAGACATGCCCATGTACGACACACGGCCTGTCACACAGGCGTGTGGTCCACACGGCCTCGCACACAAGCGTGGGAGAAATGAATGAACACCTCACATAGCTTAACACATGGCCTGGACACATGGGCGTGTCCTAGGCCATGTGGTTTCAGAGCTTATTTTTCTCAATTTTTGAATCACACACAGTCTAGATGATTCCACACGGCCGTGTGAGTCTTTAAAGCTAGTTGGGTTTTTTTTTGTTCCTCTCTACCCCAAGCCCTATTTTTATTTTTATTTTATTTTTTATTTTTTATTTTCTAGATTTATTCTTTTATTTTATTTTATTATGCATTTTTTCTGTTCTTTGTTATGCTTTTTAAATTGTTTTTTCTAGTTTGTAATCTTTGTATCTTATTTATTTTTGTCTATTTTCTTATTAGTTCACTCGAAAAAATATTCATTTAGAATTGCCCACAATTCTGGTTTTTACTATTCTAGTGAATTCAGCCAAATTCAGGACAGTTTTAGTTCTCTCCCTCCTTTCTGATATTTTGCTTATTTTGTTTATAATTGTTTGTTCATTGAGGGCAATGTACATCTTAAGTGTAGGGAGATTTTTTATATGCTTATGCAATAAAATCCTTGAATTATCGTTTGTTTTTAAGTATTTTTCTCACAGCTACTATTGGAGTAATTTTTGTTAATTGGAGTTTTTTTTATTGACTCTGTTTGGGGATTTATTTGTGGACTTTTGTGCATTTTTTGATTTATATTTTTATTGATAAGTTGTTTTGCAGAAATTATTAGTTTAGGCTATCTCCTTAAATTGAAATATTATCTTTAAATTTTAAATTTGTAAGTTTGACATCAAAACCATATTTTTTTGTGAGCTTTTGAGCCTATAGAGCATTTTTTTCGTGCTCATTTTATTTTTGGTTGTGAGTATGTCAACTTGATTTGTTATTCTAGAACTTGCTTCGATTATACATGTCGAGACCACATTATTAATTTGGTGTACTAAGATGATATAGGCACATACGGTTTAACCGACCTAACCTTTAATTAGCTTACCCGTTGATGCTAACCTTTAACCCATATATATGTCGTAAGATTTGATTTGGTTAGTTTCCTAACTATGTTTCATCATTTGCATTGTTGAATTTTACTTTATTCCTAAAAAGGGAAAAAAATCAATAAAAAAACTAAAAAATGAAAAGAAAAAAAAGTAATTGAGCTTGGATTGTTAGTTTCATATTGTGTTGAAAAACTCATTTTATTCTTTATTTCTTATTGATGTAAATTCTTTTAATTCAGCATTTGATTTTTTTTTCTAGTTTGGTAACTTATTAACTCAGCTCTCAATTATAACCAACTTTTCTAACATTTTTCATACCCTTAACCTAAGCCCCATTACAACCTTATAAGGAACTCTTGATTAGTGTATCATCTCATTCTATAGTGGTGGAGATTTGATTTCCAAGCAAGCATATGGTAAAAACATTTCTCGTTCGACTGTTGAGAGCATATTACTTAACCTTAAACACTTTAAGTGATTTGAGTGAATCTTTAGTGAGCATTTTATTTCTTGTTGAGTTTGAATTTCTAGTAATTTTTTACATAGGGCAGATCTCTAATGTTTTTAAAGCTTAAAATTCTCTGTTTGGATTGCTTGTACTATTTAGTGTCATTTTAGTGTAAATTTACAATGCATGATTGTTTGTAAATTATCCTAAGACATTATCAATGGAAACAATAAATTGAGATAAGTTAACTTGAATATAGGTTGAGAATTTTGCTTCAAGACAAGCAAACGCTTAATTGTGGGGATATTTGATAGGTGCTAAAAGTCACATGTTTTAGTCTCATTCTTAATGTATTTTTGGGTGATTATTCGATGTTAATGGTGAATTTTATGCTCCTAATCCTTTAAATTCATGTTTTTATACTTAGGAGAGCATTTGGGAGCAAAAGGAGCAAAAACCAGAAAATTGGAGCGAGTTACAAAAGCCACATGGGCTGGACCATTCCATACGGCCGTGTGAGACACATGGGCTGACATACGGCCATGTGGCTGGCCGTGTCGATTTCGTGAATTGCACTCTAAACTTGTAGAAAAATATTATTTTTAGGTTTTTTGGGCATTCTAAGACATATATATGACAAAAATATGAAGATAGGAGTGAGTCGTCATAGAATGCTCAAGAAAACAACTCAAAAAACACCATTGAAGCCAATTTAGAAGTAGATTTCCATCAAGATTGAAGATTCCCTTTTGATTTCTTTGGAGTTTATTATGAGTTTATTTGTTTCTTGTGATTATATTGTATTTTGGATGTTTTTATTTGCTAGCATGAACTAATTTTCTAAATAACTAGGGAGATGAACCCTATGATGAATTATGTTGTTTGATTTCTATTTTACGCAAAAAAGACTTAGATCTTGTTCTCAATTATATGTGTTTAATTCATGGTTTAATATTTCTAGACTATTGATCCATGTTTGATGTGCTTAAATCAGAGGAGGAATAGACCATGTTTAAGAGTAGATCTAGCGTAATTGAGTGGAGTTGCATGCAATCGTAGAAATAGGGTGATATAAATCTATCAGATTAGAGTCAAATCTAATAGGGGAATCCATAGATCAAGTTAATGTGATAATAGGGCTTTTAATTATAAAGAAATTTTAATTAATCAACCTAGACTTAGTTGCTCTTATTCTTGAAGAAAGATATTAGCATCATTTAAGGATTTCTATGGATCAAGATACTAAGTGAAGAAATTACATAATTTAGATTGATGACAGATGAAATCTAGGTGAATTATTTCCTGGGTATTGTTTCGCTTCTTGGTTGTTTACTCGATTATTTTCCTGAATTTTTCTTTTTCGTGTTCATTAGAAATTAATTTAGTTAATTTTAGTTCTTAATCAATCATTTGAATTTATCAGTTAAATAACAGAAAGACGGTAATTACTAGTACTTTTAGTCCTCATGGGAATGATATCTTTGCTCACTGTAGCTATACTATTAATTGATAGATACACTTGCCTTAGTCAAATTTTCAATTGGTTTACGATGAATCAAGTGTCTGCAAATGTGACAGGTCAGTTCTAATATTTGTAGTGTTACAATGGAACACTAGAGTATTCCAAGGATCGAACCCAAAAGAGTCGAAGATTGAAAAATTTCTACTTACAAGCATGCAAAATAGAGAGTCTAACCAACTAATTGCTAAAAATTATATTATGGCAAATCCTAATGTCAAGAAGGATTAAAGTAATATACGAGCAAGCTATCAAGGACTAAATTGTAAAATGTACTAAATTATGAAATTAACAAATATATAATAAATGGTGGTTGATTGATCTCGATGCGGTTCACTCATCCTCGAATTAGGGATTCAAATCGCCTAAACTCCTAAATGGCTCCATTTTACCTCTCGGTCTCAATTTTACCAAGTTAAACAAATTAATGTGGATTATCTCTTGATCTCACTAGTTAACCCGAGACTAACGAATTGGTGCTTAAAAAAATCTACTCTCGGTCTCACTTGCCTAGGTATTCCCTTAAGGTCGTCAATCCTAAGTTTTTAGGTTCATTCAAATTAGTCCAATTTTTTACGATTTGGTCTCTCATCCAAAAATTAGCTCACCACATCTCCATCAACCAACCCCCTGAAAAGTATAGTTACTCATACTAAAAATAAAGTTAGTGAACATAAAAATGCATAACATGGAAGCCATTAAAGAAAAGCTTGAGAAAAATATAAAAGTTGGGATCTTCTCTCGATCTCACTTGCCTAGGTATTCATTCAAATTAGCCCAATTTATTATGATTTGGTCTCTCATCCAAAAATTAGCTCACCACATCTACATCAACCAATCCCCTTAAAAGTTTAATTACTCATACTAAAAATAAATTTAATGAACATAAACATGGAAGTCATTAAAGAAAAGGTTGAGAATAATATAAAAGTTGGGATTTTTATGTAAGGCAACTTAAAGGAAATGTAAAAAGAAGCATAAAACAAGAAAATATAAAGTAAGAAACATAAAAGGAACAAACTCTAACAGATTTAATGTAAAAGGAACTGAAATACATTAAAATAAAACTGAAAATGTCATTACAAGCAAGGTACAGGGACTAAAAGTGAAAATAAACCTAAGCTACAATGTTAACTAACTTAGCTTACTATAAGAACACTGAGAAAAAGAAGAAAAGTTGTAGGAATATATAAATCTACAAAACAAAGATGGAACTAAGAAACCTTAGAAGAAAAGGAATAAAAACTAAAGAAACCCTAAGCTAAAACAACTCTAATGTGGCATCCTTTGTATCAGCCAAATTTGGTTTATTTAAGCAGTTATCTCGAACCCAATTTTGCGTCTAAAATGCCCTAGAACGAACCTCTTCTGATTGGTGCTTCGGTTGGACAAAAATTGCTCTTGGTGTCATTTTTTGTCTTTTGACGACAATGATATTACGATACTAAGAGCTTGGTATCACGATACCCTAGGGGAATATTGCGATACCACTACTTGATGCCTTGGTCCTAGTATTGGTAAGGGTATTGAGGTACCAAGGCCTTGATATCGTGATACCCTTGCCTTGATGAAGTTTTTACGCGATTTCAGACCTACGACAAGTACCTGTAACTAGGGGTGTTCAAACGGTTAACCGAACTGAACTAGTATTAACTGAATTAATTTTTAATATTTTAACCATTAACCAAACCAAATTTTTTCAAAAAAATTAATCAAACTAAAATATTTCGATTAATTTGGTCAGTTAACCGAATTAACCGAAATTTATATTTTTTTGTTAAAACAAGTATAAAACATATCAAAAAACAAATTGATAATGTTCATTTGACCGAATTAACCGAATTAGTAATAACCTAATGCATATAATATATAATATTATTTATTAAGTTCAATTAATTCGGTTAATTTGGTTAATTACCCGATTTTGAGCCAAATTAACCATTAATCAAATTAATCGTTAATTAATAGATCGGTTAACCAACCAATTAACAGAATTAGATCGGTTTGGTCGGTTAATTTGGTTTTAATCGAAGTTTGAACACCCCTACCTGTAACACTGAAACGAAGGTTAGGGTACCAAATGACACGATCGGCCAATTTGGGTCTCAAAATAAGTAAAAAGAGGCAATTTGCACTTATTAATTCAAAACCTAAAAACTACGAAAAACTATAGAAAAGACACTACTATTCTTGAAAACAAGCTCCACAAGTGTATCGGGGAAGCTTAATTTGCCATATCAAATTATGGTAGATCACCTGGCTTGTGTGATAGTTAGTTCAGCCCGGGCCAATGACGGCCTAACCAGTCTGGTCCAACCATCGGTTGGATCATCGGCCCAGTTTCATAAATTGGGCTCGATTTAACCAGTTTTGGGTTTTGGTCTCAGTTTTTGGTTCTGGGGTCCAATTTTCAAGTTCAATTATTCATTGGTCCAATTGCTTGACTTGAAAATTAATTTTCAAAAATATCATATTTATTTTAATTAATTTGATTAATTTAGTTTTTCTTGATAAAAATGTTTTTTTTTTTCAAAAATCACCTAGATTTTCAAAATTAAATTTTAAAGAAAATTCTCTAGTTTACAAAATTCTCATTCTAATGCCCAATTTTGACCCGGGCCCGGGCACAAATAAATACCAAATTTAAAGTCCAAAAAAAAATAACATCAGTCCAATTACAGAAGCCCAATTACAACAAAAAAACTAAACGCAATTACAATGGCCCAAATCACCTAAGCCCCAAAGCCACAAGCAGAAACCCTAGCAGCTAGGGTGAGCCTCCAGCGCCGCAGCCACCAAGGCATTCCCTCGGCCTCATGCGCTGCGCCGAGCCGCGCCATGTCCCAGCTAGCCTTCGTACGACACTTGCAAAGGACAAACAAACGAGCAACGCAATAGAGGAAGCAAAAGAACTAGAAAAAACAGAAATAGCAGAGAGGATTTTTGGATTATTTTTGTTTTATTATATTTTGTATTTTCGGGGCTATAAAACCCCATTTCTATATTTTTTGGGGGCTCCCTTTTTTTCTTACGCAGAGATTGAATACAACAAAACAAAAAAAGTATTCAAAGAAAACGATTTCTAAAGGTGATTTGAAATTTTTTTTTTCGATTTCGTCTTTCTGTTCAGTTTCTTCAACACTAGTTTTATATTTCTTGCTTGCAAAAGAGAAAAAAGATGAGGGAGTTAGAGGTCTTACCTGGATACCCTCAGATCCGCGCGAAAAGGAGTCGAAAAGCCCTTTGTGGTGAGGCTCCGACCACTGTTCATGGTGGAATTATGGCGGAGAAGCGGTGTAAAGAGCTAAGGCCGAAACCCTAGCAGAGAGTTTACCCTTTTTTATTTTTTGTTGATGCAAAAATGTTTTTTTTAAAGAAACTAGGTTTAAATAATGCATTGATACGACGTCATTTTAAGGCAAGGGCACTAGCGCCAAAACGGTGCCGTTTGGTCCCTTGACCAGCGCGGTGACCCGACCCGAGGGAAGGATCCACGCGTTTCATTTCAATGGCCTATTTGCGCCACTGGTCCCTCTATTTTAGCTCATATTTCTAATTTTTTTTCCTTATTTGCTAATTTTACCCAACATGTTTTTAATTCTGCTCATTTTAGTCCTTCTCTTAGCGCAACATTTCGAGGTGTTGGGGTTATTTCCCCTTTTGATCCCTCGTATTATTTGCGCGTTTCACTTTTGTCCCTTTTTCTATTTATTTTAATTATGTTTGTGGTTCTTTATTTTTTATTTTAATTGCATTTGACCCCCCCTTTGTTTTACTTTATTTTCATTTTTTTTCTTTTCTTAGTTTAATTTAATGCTTTGGTTATTTGCCTTTTAAATAAGTTCGTTAATTAATTTATTAGTATTACCATTGTTAATATCACTAATGTTGCTTTTATACTAGTTTATATATTTATTTACATTTTTGTATATACATTATTTTACTATATAATATTATTTTAAGTGTTAATATTTATATTCGATATTATTTTAGACATATATACAATTTATATTAAACTATTTTGATTATATACATGTATATAATATATTACTAAGTTTATGTTATATTTTTTATTTATCTATACATACATATAATTTGTTCTTAAAAAAAGGACCCTATTTTAATTTATTTTGCTTATTTCAACTTTTATACATATATTGTTATACATACTATTATTTATATCAAGTTCTCCACTCCATGTGCATTACTTTTAAATTAATACATGCATATTATTGATTTTTAATTCATTAGTTTTTTAAATGTTAGTATTTCCATGTAACCATTGCTCCTATGTATTGTATTGCTTATTTACTTGATTATTCTTCATACATTAGTGTATTCTTCATACATTAGTGACCTCTAGAGTTCAAAGATGTCTTTGTATGATAATACCAGGATATGCCGGGTTAAATGCTGATAATGAAATTTGCAAGACAACACGATAACAAAAAAATTTGCAGTATGAGCGATGCAATTCTTCGTCGGGGTAATGCCTCTCTCGTTGACTCAGCATAGCTTTGCCCATTTGAAGTCGAGTTTCCATCCCTTCAAGATTAAAAAGTAATATCCAAAGTTTTTTGTCGTAGTTGCGCCCCAAATGGCTCTATGAAAGAAATCTGATACCAAAGAAGGTTTTTCGCATACAAGATGAAAGTGAGAGATCTTATGTGGAGGACTTTATCTATAAAAGTGTTGATTCTGGTTGAAAGGGGATAACAAGGACTTGCCTAATCCTAAGAGTTCAGATAAAAAAAATCAAAGTCAAAAGCAAAAAGAAAAATCTATAAAGGTCAAAATGAAAATGAAACAGAGAGAAGAGAAAAAGAAAAAAAGAAAAGGAGAGGCCAAGGCGAAAACCTGCAAAGGGCGCTTTGTGATCAAAGGTGGTTTTGAGTTGAAAACTCGAAAAGGGTGACTCAAAATTTGAGTAAAATGGGGCATGGACATCACCGTTATCGAAAAATTCTAATGGGCATTGCTTCATTTTTTAGATCATTAGAGGCTGCTCCATACGCCAATGTCATCATAAGCCAAAGAAGATTATATCGAGTAATGCGATAGCTGAGGTCTAGAGGCAATTCAGAAGCAGACACCACGTCTCGTCACCGGATTGCTTAGAGATGAACATCAAGAAAATTGAAGAAAAAATGATTGAGACTTGCAAGGACTGGCATGGGAAATTACCATTGGCCCTCATTGCTTGTCGAATATCTGTACTGGGGCAAAACCTCTCTCTATGGTTTACAGGATTGAGGTAGTTTTAACCTATTGAAATCCTCACTCTCCGGGTATTAGTTGAGCTAAAGTTGGAAGGATCCAATCACGATGTGATCAGTTAGACCTAGGTAAACGGTTGAAAGCTATTCATCAAGGTCGGATGTACCAGAAATAAATTATATGAGCTCATAATAAACAGGGTCATCTCAGAGAATTCCACGAGAGGGCTGGATGTTGAAAACAATTCTTCCTCAACGAAAGGATTCTAGAGGGAAATGGATACCAAACCGAGAATGTCCCTATGTTGTAAAGAAGACCATTTTCAGAGGAACACTGATCCTAGGTGAGATTGATAATCCTATAAACTCGGATCCAGTCAAGAAACACTTCGTTTGAAGAAGAAGAAAGGACCAAGGTGAAAACCCGCAAAGGGCACTCTGAGTCAGAAAACATGAAAAATGAAAAAAGTGAAAATGAAAAAGAAAAGGAAAAATGAAAATGAAAAATAAAAATGGAGAGGCTAAGGGGAAAACCCACAAAGAGCACCTTAGACCAAAAGGGGATTTGAGTTGAAAACCCGAAAAGGGCGGCTCAAATATTGATTAAAGAGGGCATGAGGTAATCAAAGCAACTCAAATCTTGATCAGATTGGGCATGTGGTGATCTTGCTATGCCTGAATCAATAGGAAAGGATAGGTGGCATCTTGGGGCATCGACAAAGCGCTGTAGACCTCCTAAACACATGCCAACTCAAAATGGTCTTCAGAAAGTTTGTACAGAGAAGTTCAAGTTGCAATATCTGGGGCACCCAATTCTCATATTATTTATTGTTCTTGGAATACTTTTTTCTTTTCCAAAATATACATTCCCAATCAATTTCTTCATTATTCTTCTTTACTATTTTTGATCATTTGTTTCTTCGAGCTATGCTCGAAACCAACTTCATTCTTATCCATTGTTATGATACCTTTTGCAAGCATGTTGCATTGGAATAATGATTAATGGACTAATAAAACTTTCACAAGGGAATTTTTGCATATTACTCTAGAAATTTCTGAATAATACAGGAGCCTGAAACGAGACTATTATTTAGAACGCACCAAGTTTAAAGGTTGGAAATTTGAGAAGGAAGAGTCTAAATTTGGACTTTCTCTTTGGATTCTGTTGTCAAATGCATTGATTGACAAGATGCCATGTTGGTGACACAGCTTAAAATAAACAAGCAAGCAATGATCACCAAGCAAGAGGAAGAGGTTCCCTCGGAGAAGAGAGCATTCATCTGCGCATAAGTCTTTGGTGCGACACCTTGGGAATGGTGTAAGGAACTAGAAAGATTAAGATCCTATATCCTTGAATTGTGATAAAAGAGGATTAAGGAAAAGTCATATTTCTACCATTGGATTACGGTGAGAGAATGATAGTACAAATTTTGTGCCCCAATGGATATAACTTCGAGGTTTACAGTGGGGGGTAACCTGGCTAAATGTTTCTTCAGAAAACGCCAGTCGACAAGGAAGATGTTATAGCACTTCAGTAACAAAGCCTTAATAAACTTCGAGTAATGACAACCTAAGCGGGATCATTTTTGGAAAAATAAAATCCTGCATTCATGCAAACACCATTCACACATGTCTAGTTAGGAGCATTTGATTCATTTTGATCATGCCATCCTAATCATTAGGCATAATTAGGTTCATCATCCAGGTCATGTTCCCCAAAGAACAGATCAGTGAATATAGCAGAAATTACAAATCTTATCTGCAAGAGCAGGGAACAGATTAAAGCCACAACGGTAAATCTTGCTTCCTCGACATTACAGATTAAAGCTACAGCAGCGAATCTTACCTCCCTGGCAATGCAGTCAAGTAGATTAAAGCCACAACTGTGATCTTGCTTTCCCGACATTGCAGTTAAAAGGATTAAAGTCACAGTGACGAATCTCACTCTCTCAGCTAGTGCAGTAGAGCAGATTAAAGCCACAACGGTGAATCTTGCTTTTCCGACATTGCAGTTAAAAGGATTAAAGTCACAGTGACGAATCTCACTCTCTCAGCCAGTGCAGTAGAGCAGATTAAAGCCACAATGGTGAATCTGGCCTCCCTCACATTGCAGTTAAAAAGATTAAAGCTACAACAGCGAATCTTACTTCCCAGGCGATGCAGTGGAACAGATTAAAGCCACATCGGTGAATCTTGCTTCCCCAACATTGCAGTTAAAAAGATTAAAGCTACAACAGCGAATCTTACCTCCCAGGCGGTGCAGTGGAACAGATTAAAGCCATAGCGGTGAGTCTGGCCTACCTGACATTGCAGTTAAAAAGATTAAAGCTACAACAGCGAATCTTACTTCCCTGGTGGTGCAGTGGAACAGATTAAAGCCACATCGATGAATCTTGCTTCCCCGACATTGCAGTTAAAAATATTGAAGTTACGAGTTACAAATCCTATCTCCCCGACGTTGCGATGGAGTAGATCGAAGCACCAATTCCTACACCTCTGAAGATGCAGTAGATTGGAATGTGGCTACTTGAAGAAGAAGAGCACCAAGGTCCAGCACGACCGGGCAAAATTGGCCATTTTTAAAGTCTTTGCTCCGTTTTCATTACACGAAAACGAGCAAAGAGGGGCAGCTGTAATGCCCAATTTTGACCCGGGCCCAGGCACAAATAAATACCAAATTTAAAGTCCAAAAAAAAAATAACATCAGTCCAATTACAGAGGCTCAATTACAACCAAAAAACTAAACCCAATTACAATGGCCCTAATCATCTAAGCCCCAAAGCCACAAGTAGAAACCCTAGCAGCTAGGGTGAGCCTCCAACGCCGCAGCCACCAGGGCATTCCCTCGGCCTCATGCGCTGCACCGAGCCGTACCACATCCCAGCTAGCCTTCGTACGACACCAGGAAAGGACAAACAAACGAGCAACGCAACAGAGGCAGCAAAAGAAATAGAAAAAATAGAAATAGCAGAGAGGATTTTTGGATTATTTTCGTTTTATTATATTTTGTATTTTTGGGGCTATAAAACCCCATTTCTGTATTGTTTGGGGGCTCCCTTTTTTTTACGCAGAGATTGAATACAAAAAACTAAAAAAAGTATTCAAAGAAAACGATTTCTAAAGGTGATTTAAAATTTTTTTTTCGATTTCGTCTTTCTGTTCAGTTTCTTCAACACTAGTTTTATATTTCTTGCTTGCAAAAGAGAAAAAAGAGGAGGGATTTAGAGGTCTTACCTGGACGCCCTCGGATCCCCGTGAAAAGGAGCCGAAAAGCCCTTTGTGGTGAGGCTCCGACCACTATTCATGATGGAATTACGACGGAGAAGCGGTGTAAAGAGCTAGGGCCGAAACCCTAGCAGAGAGTTTACCCTTTTTTATTTTTTATTGATGCAAAAATGTTTTTTTACAGAAACTAGGTTTAAATAATGCATTGATACGATGCCGTTTTAAGGCAAGGGCACTAGCGCCAAAACGACGCCATTTGGTCCCTTGACCTGCGCGATGACCCGACCCGAGGGAAGGATCCGCGCGTTTCATTTCAATGGCCTATTTGCACAACTGGTCCCTCTATTTTAGCTCATATTTCTAATTTTGTTTTCCTTATTTGCTAATTTTACCCAATATGTTTTGAATTCTGCTCATTTTAGTCCTTCTCTTAGCGCAGCATTTCGAGGTGTTGGGGTGATTTCCCCTTTTGATCCCTCGTATTATTTGTGCGTTTCACTTTTGTCCCTTTTCTATTTATTTTAATTCTGTTTGTGGTTCTTTAATTTTTATTTTAATTGCATTTGACCCCCCTTTGTTTTACTTTATTTTCATTTTTTTTCTTTTCTTAGTTTAATTTAATGCTTTGGTTATTTGCCTTTTAAATAAGTTCGTTAATTAATTTATTAGTATTACCATTGTTAATATCACTAATGTTGCTTTTATACTAGTTTATATATTTATTTACATTTTTGTATATACATTATTTTACTATATAATATTATTTTAAGTGTTAATATTTATATTCGATATTATTTTAGACATATATACAATTTATATTAAACTATTTTGATTATATACATGTATATAATATATTACTAAGTTTATGTTATATTTTTTATTTATCTATACATACATATAATTTGTTCTTAAAAAAAGGACCCTATTTTAATTTATTTTGCTTATTTTAACTTTTATACATATATTGTTATACATACTATTATTTATATCAAGTTCTCCACTCCATGTGCATTACTTTTAAATTAATACATGCATATTATTGATTTTTAATTCATTAGTTTTTTAAATGTTAGTATTTCCATGTAACCATTGCTCCTATGTATTGTATTGCTTATTTACTTGATTATTCTTCATACATTAGTGAATTTTTTTTTAAATTTACGAATTATCACTTTGCATTGCACATTATCGCTCCATCACGCTTTATTCGTTTAAAAGGTTATGTTTAATATCGTTTGAGTATCAAAACCAATTTATTCAAAAACTTTTAAGATAAAGAAAAGTTCGGCATTTGGAATCTTCGAAAGAATTGAGCCCTAACGTATTGGGTTCCAATTTTTCTCGTCGAATCTAAATAATCGAGAATATCCCTTTTGATTAAAACATAAATAAAAAGCTCATTCTCGAGAATTCGATACGTGGTGTCCTAACGCATTGGATATGACATATTGTTCTCTCGAGATGAGGATTTTTCTAACAAATAAAAACAAAGGCAATATTCGATATTTGGGAATTTGGTGAAATCGAACCCTAACTTACTGGGTTTTGATCTTCTCATTTGGCCCAAATAATCAGATATCCTTCTCAAAATACATAGTTTTTAAAAGTCAAATTTAACTTCAAAATAAAAGGATTGTATTTTAAAATCTTTTCAAAATCTCGACATTAAACATTAAACAATCAATTCGGTACCAATTTCGGGCGTCACGAGGGTGCTAACCCTTCCTCGTGCGTAACCGACTCCCGAACCTGTTTTCTCAAAATTCGCAGACCTAAAATTTATTTTTAATGGTGAACCGATCACACCTTAATAAAAGATCAGTGGCGACTCCCGTGTTTATCTTCAAAGTCGATCCCCATTTTTCAAATTATTAAAAAAAATAGTTTCGACACTCATGACTGCCTAATTTAATTCTCCATCGAATAAATCAACTCAATTAAATCATTTTCAAAGTCGTAGAATTTTTTTCTAATTGAAATGTAATTCGATCAAGCTTTTTTTGAGCTCGTTGAGGGACCAATCAGACATATACAATTACGCTCGAGTAATTACAATTATGTCAAGAAGCATCATTCCAATAATTCACAATTTACTTAATCATGGAGTCAATTCACAAGAAGTACCATGAATGAAAACTCTTTATTGTATACTCTTTACGAAAGTAGTTCATCCAACTAATTTGCCCAATGACCTCGTAATGTGTGCATTACCTTCATATGATATCCTTAATTCCTTTGAGTTAAATTCGTTGACTCAATGTAATCCTATTTTATCTTATTGTCACCTTTGTGTCTTCTTAATGATTAATGTGATCACTGTCAACTAACGATTGTGATAAATTCTTCGTTCGAGAACAAGCAACCTGTGGCCACGTTCCATATTTAAAAATCCATACAATGCCAATGAGAGGATATCATTAACTTTTTAATGGAGCTATGAATTCCATTATTACTAGTAAAGTCATGCTATACATAGGTCATGTACCCAACATACCAACTATCGAATCGATCATCTTTAGATCATAAGCCTCCACTTATATCAAAGCACATGAGTTTCATATGCATGGTCACTAACTAACTTAAGATTAAGGTAAGTCGCACCATGAATGTCACAAGTGAATCAATTCACAAACGGATTCAGAATTAATTCAACTTGGGTCTAGTGCAATGTATCGTTCTTCCAATGGGTACATCTATGTCTCTACCCATGGAGTCAACTGCTTCGATAGCTAAGACTAGCCATCTCATTAATTGGAATTGTAGATGACATAATAATCCTTCTAAGTATTTGAATCAAATGATCACTTTGACTCTTTTACGGGTTTACAGACTCGTTTAGATTATCTACTGAAGTAAGTTATCTTTCTCGCAATGTAAACGTTCTTATAGTGCCACTTATCGTTAGTTTGAACTTAGATAATCAATGAGCTAATATTTGCTTGTCACAATTTCACTATGTATGCAACAAATCAAAGACAGAAACACAAAATATATAATAGTGAAATGTTGTTGTGCGGAAGCGTGTAAAATAGTAAAATTATTGTATTAAAAAATCACACTAAGTTCAATTCCCAGGAAAGAGAGGTGGATCGCAAGGATCGCTTAAGTACCAGGTCTTTCCTAGCCAGAATATCCCTCAATCGTAATTTAATAGCACAATAAATCACTACAATCACACACACAATTCATGCAGAATAATACAATAAAGAACACAAGAATTTAACGAGGTTCAGCAAATTTTGCCTACGTCCTCGGGCACTACCAAATATATTTCACTCCAAAATACAAGTGAGAATTTACAAAGAGAGAGAGAGAAAACAATGCCTTAAGTAGAGAATGGCAAGTTTGAGATACAGAATGAGAGATGGTTATGCCTATTTATAGTTGAGGTTCAGGGATCAACTTGCAAAGTCACTTTACAATTAGGGACCATATATTGCAAATATCTCAGATTTTATTATGCCAATATCTCGATACCCATATCTTTGACTTTCCAATATTTGATACCCATATCTTTGACTTTCCAATATTTGATACCCATATCTTTGATTTTCCATAAATATGGATAATTCCCAATAATCTCCACCTTGAAGATTTGATTCGAGTAATCTTATCTTCACACAATTCTCTCTGCATTTGTCAACAACACTTGATAGTGCCTTCTTCAACTGTTAAACATGCAGAATATTGATCAAGTTCAAACAATGTTCGAACTTGATTGTTGTTACCACCTTGGTTATCAAATCTGCGGGATTATCTGCAGTCTTAATCTTCTGAAGGTGAATTTTCCCCTCATCAATAATTTCCCGCACAAAGTGGAAACGTACATCGATATGCTTTGTACGTGCATGATAGACTTGATTCTTTGCTAAATGAATAGCACTTTGACTATCACAATACACATTAATATGCTCCTGGACCAATCCCAAGGTTTTAACCATACCTTGTAACCAAATAGCTTCCTTTACAGCCTCTGTTACAGCCATGTATTCAGCTTCTGTGGTTGACAACGCAACTGTAGACTGCAGTGTAGACTTCCAACTTATTGGTCCTCCAGCAAGAGTAAACACATAACCAGTGGTTGATCTTCGTTTGTCCAAATCACCGGCATAATCAGAATCAACGTACCCAACAACACCTTTACCAAGTGCAGTATCCTGCTTGAACAGTAATCCAATATCCATGGTCTTATGAATATATCGTAGAATCCATTTCACAGCTTGCCAATGTCCTTTTCCAGGATTATGCATATACCTGCTCACTATACTAACTGCCTGTGAAATGTCGGGTCTTGTACACACCATTGCATACATCAAGCTACCTACTGCATTAGAATACGGAACTTGTAACATGTATTCTTGTTCCGTATTTGTCGAAGGAGATAGTTGTGCAGAAAGCTTGAAATGAGAAGCCAACGGGGTACTTACAGCTTTAGTCTGCTCGTTCATGCCAAACTTCTGTAGTATCTTCTTTAAATATTGCTTCTGAGATAAACTAACTCTGCCATGAGCTCTATCCCTACATATTTCCATGCCAAGGATCTTCTTAGCTTCACCTAGATCTTTCATCTCAAACTCAAGGTTGAGTTGAGTCTTCAATCTCTCAATTTCAACTTTACTCTTAGATGCTATCAACATATCATCAACATATAAGAGCAAGTATACGAAAAATTCTTCTTGTAGCTTCTGAAAATACACGCAATGATCAAATTTACTTCTTGTATACCTTTGCCCTTTCATGAACTGATCAAATCGCTTGTACCACTGCCTTGGAGATTGTTTCAATCCATAAAGCGACTTTGTCATTTGCAAATCCAATTTTCTTTATCAGCAACCTTGAATCCATCTGGCTGAGTCATATAGATTTCCTCTTCCAAATCACCGTGTAAAAATGCGGTCTTCACATCGAGCTGAACTAGTTCAAGATCATATTGCGCAACCAAGGCTAGCAAAATCCGAATAGACGAATACTTCACAATTGGAGAAAATACTTCATTGTAGTCTATTCCTTCTTTCTGAGCGTAACCCTTTGCTACCAATCTAGCCTTGTATCGAACTTCATTTTTATCAGGAAATCCTTCATTCTTTGCATATATCTATTTGCATCCAATTGCCTTCTTTCCTTTAGGTAGTGTCACCAACTCCCAAGTCCTATTTTTATGAAGAGACTACATTTCTTCATTCATAGCTTGCTTCCACTTTACACTATCAGAGTTACTTCTTGCTTCTGTGTAAGTAGAAGGAACATCATCATCTGTAATTGGAAGTGCATAAGCCACCATATCATCAAAGCGAGCAGGCATACGAATCTCTCTTCTTGGCCTTCTATATGCAATTGAATCATGTTGTTGTAGAAGTTCTTGGGTCGAAACTTCTTCATCATTTGTTCCTTCAATATTAGCTGGATCATCATTAACCTTTTCAAGCTCCACCTGCTGCAAAGTGCCACTGGTTGTGTTATCCTTTTGTGAATCATTGTTCTTCATCATGGTTGATTCATCAAAAGTCACATCTCTACTGAAAATTATTTCCTTGTATCAGGACACCAGAGACGGTATCCTTTTACTCCACCAGTTATACCCATGAATAATGCTTTCTTTGCTCTTGGGTCTAACTTAGATTCTTTTACATGATAATATGCAGTGGAACCAAAAATATGTAAAGAATCATAATCAATAGCAGGTTTACCAGTCCACATCTCCATAGGAGTTTTTCCATTTATTGCAGCTGATGGCAAACGGTTAATTAGATGTCACGCATATGTAACTGCCTCAGCCCAAAATTCTTTGCCCAATCCAGCATTGGACAACATACATCGAACTTTCTCCAGTATAGTTCGATTCATTCATTCTGCCACCCCATTTTGCTGTGGTGTATCCCGAACAGTGAAGTGTCGCGCAATGCCCTTATCTTGGCATACTTGTAGAAATGGATCGTTTTTGTACTCAGTACCATTATCTGATCGAAGTCGTTTGACCTTTCGACCAGTCTGAGTCTCCACCATCTTCTTCCATTTCAGAAATGCATCCAAAACTTCACTTTTTCTTTTCATTAGATACACCCATACTTTTCTTGAATAATCATCAACAAAAGTAACAAAATAGTGCATACCTCCCAAAGAAGCTACTTTGGTAGGTCCCCACACATCACTGTGAACGTAGTCCAGAATTCCTTTCGTATTGTGAATTGCTGGACCAAATTTTACCCTCTTCTGCTTGCCCAGAACACAATGTTCACAGAATTCCATTTTGCAAGAATTTGCACCTTTCAATAAGCCTTGCTTCACCAATTCTGCAAAGCTTTTTCACCAGCATGTCCCAATCGCATATGCCATAATCTGGTAGCCTCTGAATCTACATCTTTTGTAGAAACTGTTGATGTTGATCCAATAACTGTACTTCCATTTAAAAAATACAAGTTATTTCTTCTTGTGCCTTTCATCACCGTCAGTTGCCCAGCTACTACTTTTAGTAATCCATCTCTCAAAGTGATTGTGAGCCCTTTAGATTCTAGGGCACCTAATGAGATGAGATTTTCTTCAGGCTAGGTACGTAGCGAACATCTGTCAAGACTTGGATTGAGCCGTCGTGATTCTTCAATTGGACTGTACCCACTCCCATTGTCTTACAAGCACTATCATTTCCCATAAGAACAATTCCACCTTCTAGCTCTTTAAGACTAGAAAACCAGTCCTTATTAGGACACATATGGTAAGTACATCGTGAATCCAAAATCCACTCATCCGTTTGACATGCCATTGCCATGCCAACCAAGCTAAAGTCTGACTCCTCATCATGCTCTGCTACACATGCATTAGAAATAGCCTTGCCCTTTTGTAGCTTAGGACAATTCTTTTTCCAATGCCCTTTTTCACGGCAAAAGGCACATTCATCTTTGGCGGGTCTCCCTTTGGACTTTCCCCTTCTACCAGATTTGCTGCTGTGTGAACGACCTCTTACTGTTAAGACTTCTGCGGTTGTATCTCTGTGATCTCTTTTATCTTTCTTTCGAGTCTCAGATCTATACAACGCACTACAGACTGCATCAAATGTGATTGTATCCTTCCCATGAAGCAATGTGGTGGTAAGATGATCATATTCATCAAGAAGAGAATTCAACAACAGTAATGCCTTGTCTTCATCTTCAAATTTCTCATCCAAATTTAGCAAGTCTGCTAAAATTTTATTGAAGGAGTTCACATGGTCATTCATCGACATACCGGGTGCATACGTGAATCGATAAAGTTTCTTCTTCATATAAAGCCTATTTTCAAGACTTTTTGTTAGAAACTTTTCTTCCAGTGTATCCCACAACTTCTTCGCTGATGTCTCCCTCATGACAGAGTACTTCTGCTCTTTGGCCAAACATAGGCGAATTGTTCCACATGCCTGTCTATTAATCTTGGCCCACTCCTTGTCATTCATCTTGTCAGGTTTTTCTTCAAGGGCTATATCCAGCTCTTGCTGACATAAGACATCCAGGATCTCACATTGCCACATACCAAAATTATTGGTACCATCAAATTTCTGTACTTCAAATTTCGCAATGGTCACAGTAGTCTTTGACGGTGACTTTTCCATTTTTTTCTCCTCAATCCCAACTACAGTACGTGAACAGTGCCGTGAACGATCGTATTCCCCAAGTACGAATCTAGCTCTGATACCAATTGTTGTGCGGAAGCGTGTAAAAGAGTAAAATTATTGTACTAAAAAATCACACTAAGTTCAATTCCCAGGAAAGAGAGGTGGATCGCAAGGATCGCTTAAGTACCAGGTCTTTCCTAGCCAGAATATCCCTCAATCATAATTTAATAGCACAATAAATCACTACAATCACACACACAATTCATGCAGAATAATACAATAAAGAACACAAGAATTTAACGAGGTTCAGCAAATTTTGCCTACGTCCTCGGGCACTACCAAATATATTTCACTCCAAAATACAAGTGAGAATTTACAAAGAGAGAGAGAGAGAAAACAATGCCTTAAGTAGAGAATGGCAAGTTTGAGATACAGAATGAGAGATGGTTATGCCTATTTATAGTTGAGGTTCAGGGATCAACTTGCAAAGTCACTTTACAATTAGGGACCATATATTGCAAATATCTCAGATTTTATTATGCCAATATCTCGATACCCATATCTTTGACTTTCCAATATTTGATACCCATATCTTTGACTTTCCAATATTTGATACACATATCTTTGATTTTCCATAAATATGGATAATTCCCAATAAATGTGAAATTAATTTTATCTATTTATTCATCGTTCAAACACATAAAAAATTACATGTTTAATACAATATGGATACATTTCCTAACAACTTATTTGTTTTCTCTTTTGAAAGGGTTTGTGTATTAAGATTTGGGTAGAAATCTTAAGGGAGTTGTAACTTATCCTCAAAGATTCATCAAACTAGTGAATTTGGGAAAACCCTTAGTGGTGGAAAAATAAGGTAGTAGAGTAAGTAATTGGGGCTGAACCACTCTAAAATCATTGTGTTTATATTCTTATCTTCTTATCCTTGCTTCCACAAAATTTTTAAAGGCCAATTCACCCCCTCTTGGCTATTTTGGTTGATCGATTTTGCTAACAAGATCCGAGAAAGAGATGTTACATGTAACACCCCTAACTCGTCTCTATTATCGAATCAGGGTTACGGAGCATTACCGTACAATCGAAAACATTTAAACTTAATATCATTCAATAACATAATCAAATCATAAACCAATCATATACATACATACCGTCCCTAAATCAAGCTCTCGAGGCTCTAGAAACACCATGGAAACAATTCAGGACTAATTTGAAATCATTTGAAAAGTCTAGGAAAGTCATAAAAATCTGGAAACAGGGGTCACACGGCCGTGTGCCTCACACGGCTGAGACACACGCCTGTGTCTCAGGCAGTGTAACCTTCGAACTAGGGACACACGGCCGTGTCCCAACCCGTGTAACTCTCTAAGTAGGGTCACACGGTCGTGTCACATGCCCGTGTATCAGGCCGTGTAACTCCATGAGTTGCCCCACACGCTCGTGTGCCAGGCCATGTAACTCACTGACTTGCATACAAAGGAATTCTCAGATGACACACGGCCGTGTCACCAGGCCATGTGTCACACACAGCTGAGTCACATGCCCGTGTCTCAGGCCGCATGGACCTAAAATTCACCTAGAACCAAACCATTTCAATATCATTCCATGAATGAACATTTATACCAATTATGTACACTTTCAAAGCACCAAAACCTCATCTAAACACACATATATTTGCCACTTCCAAAACCTTAATTCAATTAACCAATATGTCAATCAAGGCACCACCATTAATATCCAAAAATCGCATACATAAACAAGTTCATATGACACACTTCATGCATATAAATCTAATCCACTTAGGTACTAAAACATACCACATTTAACCATTTCCAAACCATTCAAGACATACCATAATAGCTTCATACCATTATGTACCTAGAACACATCACAATTGACCATTTTCAAGCTAACAATTTGTACCAACAAGCTATACTCTTTCATTGTAAAAGTGTCCAAAAGGACTTACTAAACAAGCATTATAAGTCCATAAACATAAAGTCACAAACATGTTCAATTACCATTTCCAAATCATCACCAACATGCCAAGAGAACCTTATAAACAAGCACTATAAAGTTACCAAAACATCATAACTTGGTAAGGCATCAATGTGAATCAAATCAACATAGCTTTCCAAAGCTTAAACATGCCAAGACATAATTAATACATAAACCATAATATCATTACAAAGCACCCTATACGTGCCATTATAAACAATAGCCAAAATATTGAACAACTACCAAATTGTCCACTAGATAGTGCGATAGATCTCTAACGAACTTCCAGCCGATTGAGTTTCCGATAACCTATAAAATATAATAAAGTAAATACGCAAGCGATGAATGCTTAGTAAGCCAGTATAAACTTAAACATAATTTACCACTTCATTGATAAAATTCAGAGATTAAGCATGAACCATTATCAATGCCATGAGCTTGGTATAAGCCAATTGAAACACTAACAATCTCACAAATTAGTAAGTTCATTAACATCACATGTTCATCAACCTATTCATAAGATTATGAATCATTCATTACTTACTTACCATTCCATTCCAAAAGCTTAGTGTAAGCCTAAAAACATCATCAATTCACAAGTTAGTGCACTTGTCCATGATATAATTGCATTCATCCATAAAAGTAAGTAAACTTACACATGTAATCACATTATTTAGTTCATAATTCCTTTTATAAGTTCATGATACATTCCATTTGAACACTTACCATTTCCTTTCCTTTTCAAACCTGTTAAACCACCTAGAATTACATTGGATACTCAGGAAAGCTCACACAAAGTGTGCCTTTACATATAACCATAACCTTTCCTTTACATCATTGCTCACACGAGCTATGAAATGGGCCTTCTCACATGAGCTGTGGGTCGGAATGTAAGCTACACGATGCTGCTCACACAAGTTGTGGAGTATCCGCAACAAATGAAGGACCTCAGCTATCGGTAGGACATTCAAGACTAGCACCCGAAATATGAAATCCCTAATGACATGTCATTTATATCCTACGAATTCCTAAAGTTCAACTGGGACTCGATACCCGTCATAAAATTGGTTTGTTTATACATCATTCAATTACATTATGAATATCACAATAACATACATTTAAATAACATGAATATAACAACCGTTCATACGAATTCCAAAACTTTTGCTTTGCCTCGATCTAGGTCCGTACGTGGTCTATCTTGATCTAACTAGACAATTTCAATCCATTTAATACCTATAGTATTCAACTTAGTCCACATTTCATATTCATTCAAAATTACTATTTTACCCGTAACATTTTATTTTTTTACAATTTAGTCCTTAAGCTCATAAATTGGAATTTAAGCATTCTAATCCATCTCATAGGCTAACCGAATTCTTTAGGGACTTAAACCAACCCTTACAAATCATCATTTCATAAGTTTAACGTGACATTTTACTATTTTTACAAATCAATCCCTATATGTAAATTTTATCAAAAATCACTTTACAAAACTTGTTTATTTCTCAACAAAGGTTCATAATCTAGCATTTAACATCAAGAACCATTCAAGAACATTAATGGAATAACCCTCAATCTTTAACAATTTTACAAATTAATCCCTGAGATAGCTAGATTAAGCTAAAACGACCTCAAAAGCATAAAAATTATTAAAAACGGATGCAAAATGGACTTAAACGCAAGGTGAAAGCCTAACCGAAAGCTCAAACCCTATATCCATGGTGATTTTCGATGTTGAAATGAAAATGGGGAAGAAGATGAATGTAATTCTTTTAATTATTTTACTTTATTTACCAAATTACCATTTTACCCTTACTAATAATCAAAAATTACATCAATACCTTGTCCATGCACATCCACTATCACCTTAATTGGTCTATTTACCATTCAAGTCCCTTAGTTTAAGATTTCAAAGCTATTAGATCCCTTTAACTAATAGAACTCAACTTTTACACTTTTTACGATTTAGTCATTTTTACCTAATTAATCATTTAAACATAAAAATTTCTCAACGAAACTTTAATACAACCTTAATAAGACTCCATATATATTTAATAAAATATTTATGACTCGATTTTCTCGATACCTCATTTTCTAAAACCACTTGACTTTAGGGTCTTACCACTTGAACATAATTATTCTTCCATTTAACATAATTCATTAAATCAAATTTTATTGTTACACCATATACTACTCGTAAATATTAATTAATAATGTTTACAGGCTCCCGCATCAGATTTGTGACCTCGAAACAATTGTTCCGACACCACAAAGAAATGGGCTGTTACATTACATTTAAGCACATAATCATCTTTTGAAATCCCATTCATACATTTGCTTTAAAAATTGTCTAATATACTTTTATAGTTCATATTTACACTACCAAACCTAAGTACATGTCATCTCTAAAGTCAAAAATCATATATAAAAAAAGTCTTGAAACTTTGAGAGTTTATATGATTCTCGTGAAGAAGTACTTCTCGTATCTTCAATCTACTTTCTTTCACTTATGTGTTCAAAAACATGTTAAGCTATGTGAATAGCTTAATAAGTACCTAATTGAATTCAATAGCTTACCAATTATTTTATTTAAGCATATTTTATACCATTTAAATTAAAATAAATTAATAAAGTACTTATACTATGAAATAACATGCAACCTATTATTAAACTTATAAAGTATCCACCTAATTTCATTATTTATTTATATTATTTTGTCATAGAATTTCTTACATTGTCATTTACATGTCATATATTATTTTTATCATTTTGAGATCTTGAACATTGTTTTGCATAATTCATATATTTTACTTTTAAATTTAACAGATCATTGAACTAAATTTGTTATTCTTTTCTTCCATATAATCATACAATTTCTTATATTTTCGCTTACTTTATGGCTTATCATATTATATAACTTTTCATGTAGGTATCACATATTACTCATATATTTTGTAGATCATGATCATAATCAGAATATCGATAACATAATTCCTAGAGTCCAAGTCCAAAACAAGATTCTTGGCCCTTTAACGAAACTTTGATAACAAAACTCCAATATCCAACCTATACACCATGTTCTGAAGAACATAAGCATGAACATATCGTAAATAGAACTCCTGTATCCCTTTCACCTGCCGTAACCCTCATTCACCAACCCTATTCCCAACTGTTCCTCGACCCCTCATCATACCATAACCATATAATGTATTATTTCATTTATTCATTTTAGTTCATTGACATTTAATTTCACATAGAATCATATACTAACTTTTTCAACTTTTTTAAATAACCCTAAAAAATTAATTAATTATGAAAATAACTTGGAGGAAAAATTATATACAAAAATGACGTGTTTGCTACGACTACTGTTGGTGCTGATTAAGTGTTAAGCAGCACCACCCATTTTTCCTCTCAATCATCATATTTGGAAAAAAAATTGTTGTTGCATTATGGCAAACGACACTCATATGTATTTGAAATACTCGTGAAAATATGAGTATTCATAGTGCAAAAAAAACAAAAAATATTTTTTAATTGATGTCTCTGGTGTGCCAGACAGCACTGGTAAATTTATTTTTAAAATTTTGTATCAATTAAAATAAATTGAAAAAATATGAAAAAATATTTTTTTATGGATACTATGTCAAAGCCTATCAGCATCACTTTAATTACAAAAAAAAAAAAAGAAACTAATTGATGGGTTGGTTGTGACCTACCACATTTAAAACTTGGCAGGAGGAGAAGGGGTTATATGAAATTGTGATTCTACGTTATCATTATTCTTTTCTAATAGGAGAATGACAAATTAATTTTTTACTTTTGATTTTTAGCGTTTTTAATTGGATTTGAATTTATTGAGATGAAAATTTTGGGAGGAAAAATATGAGGATAGGGGTCACCAGAAACCAAAGTTTAACAAAACTAACCAAAAGTGAGTTGTGCCCAAGTTACCTTCATTGATGTAAAAGCTAGGTAAACTGCCTCCTGCTTCGCTTACGTTTTCCTTATTTTAAAAGCATAAAAAGTCAAAGAACCTCTTAATTACACATTAATGTAATTATAACTCTTCATTCTCCTTCTCTCCTAATTTTTCTCTGTTTTGATTTTTTCTTTTCCTATCTACTTCTCAATCGCTTACGTGTTAGTTTTTCCACCACCGGTGAAAGCATGTTATCTATGCAAAGCAAGACTTAAAAAAAAAAAACAAAAACAAAAAACAGAACATAAATGGAACTCGAATTACCTGTTTTCATCAAGCATTAAACCATTGAAACAACGCGAGGAACTTTCGCATCATCCACAGCCAAACTTGAACACTTAACTGCAAATTCCTCATCTTCAGCAAGCTCTCCATGTAGAGCCGTGGCATATATATAGGAAACTGTATTTGCAGCTAAATTACAAAACATTAACATCATAGAGAAGGTGGAAGTGACGTCCATATTCAAAACAAATAACCAACTTGTCCATTTATCAGCAGCTGAATTCCTGTATGTCATAACTGAGCGCCAGGTATTAATGGAAATTACGAAGCCGAAAAGCAGTATAATCTTCAAAGCAACCCCTTTCATTCCTTTAACTAAATTTCGACTTCGCTTTAATGGTTCAAACCCCCAGCTTGATTCAACGACGACGACTACGTAAGCAAATATCCAATTCACTTGTAAATGAACCACAATAAACAAGAGAATAATCACGTAAACAAGGCAAAGGAAAATAAAATAAGGTGAAGGGTAATGAACTTGGAAGCCTAAAATGACTACTGCAGAAAAGGCTAAACCAAGGATCAAACTGATCCCAGAAACGATAAGCTGGGTTACAAGGCAAGTCGAGAAGAGAGGGAAGAAGGAAGTGAAAGCCGCCTTAATAGCGGATAAAAGCTTGATGGGTCGACCGTAAAAGCCGTGGAAAATGCTATAAGTGATGGAACCGGTGGCCAACAGGGAGAAGATAGAGATGGGGATGGTGTAAAGGACATTTAGGATAAAGATTTTAGTGGGGAAGATGGAGGGATCTTGCTGAAGGAAGCTGAGGTAGGATTCAATGGCGATGAAGGGGTAGATGGATAAGAAGAAAGAGAAAGGGAGGAGGAAGAGGAGTGAGAGAGCTAGGAAGTGGCGGGAGTGGGCTTTGATTATCCGGCTGTACCCAGAACGGATGGCCCAAAGGTCGATCTTTAAGAGTGGTGGTGGTGGCGTTGCCATGGCGGAAGGAGGGGGAGATAATGCATGGAAAAAGGGTTTTATAGATAAGTCAGAAGGGTCAACTTTAACTAAGGTGGATATTGAGACACGTCATTTCCGGTCAACTTTTTGGTCCTTCAATCATAATTTAGTGGGAGAAAGGTTGGTTTCACGTAATAACGCACTAATCCCTTATTTCAAAATACTTTATTTATCATTTTAAACCTTTGGTTAATAACAATTTAAGTTCTCAATCTATTTCCTAATTAAAAATCTATAACGATTAGAATTTATAATTAGTCTTTATGCCTGAATTAATTATAATTTCATGTAAATTAGTTATCCAAATTTAAATTCATCAATACACTAGCTCTACAAATATTACTATTTAATATTTACGGATTCAATTTATGAAAACGAAGTCTTGAAATCGTATTTTTTGACACCACTAGAATCCTAGTTATTAGATTACTATTATAAATCTTGAATATATCTTAATAATCAATAGATTATATTTTAACAACGAACAGATCATTCAGTATTTATAGGGTTCATTATTACCATAATTCACCACTTTTATCTTTTCATGGATTGATAGGAATAGAACTTTTACTAGTCTAATTCACTATATTATCACTTCACGATTTAATAGAAATTGTTATCATAATTTTTTACTTGTCATCTCACTGTGTAACAGGAACTTTTCATCAGAACTTGTTTACCATAACTTTTTATTTTATCATTATCTTTTATTATTCAACAGAGGCCCAACATAGACTTAACAAAAGGCATAGGATATAGGAAAACAATACAGTAATGCACCGAAGTGCAATAACAGAACAGAGTAGCATCGGAGTGCTATGTCAGAACATGACAACATCGAAATGCGTAATTAGAATAAAGAGTGTGTTAATTTTTCCTTAATGGCATGTCATCTATATCCTATTAGTTCATATCTTGTCTACTTGGGCAACCACATGAGAGTCTATTTCATTTTCTCATTTTCAGAACATAATTTGCATACTTTAAACTTATTTCAGTTTAGTCTTTTTTATCATGAAATTCACTATTCTTTGTAATTTAGTCTCAATTTCACTTTTCATACATATACTATTTCATCACACTTTCTTAAACATTCTATTTATCAATATAATATTTCACAATTTAACTATAATTTTACACATTTTCAATCATTATCTTTCCACAACTTAAAGAACAATTGTAATTTGAATTACAATAATCGTGTATTTTTGCATTCTTTACTACATTCTTCACTTATCAAATATTTTCTTGTAAACTTTCATAACTTTTCAATTTAGTCTTTTTTTGGTCATAAAAGTTTAATATTCACTAATTAATCATATTAAATCAATTTTCTTTCTTCTTAGACTTTAATCACACAATTTATCTCAATATCTTGTTTCACATATCAATTTCTGTATATGTCACTTTTATTATTTCATCCACATATTTTCTCAAGTTTGAAAATTTAGTCATTGGCATCATAAAAATTCCATATTTTCCCACAATTTCACCTTTACAATACTTTATGCATGTTTCATCATCTCATAACACATTAATTAACTTATTCACATATTAAATTGTTTTACACTTTATTTTACTAATTTACGACAAAACTTCGCCAAGTTTACAATTTTAATCCTTAAATAACAAGAGCATTCATGGATACTTACCTTTTCCAACTTAGAATTAATTGCTCTTCCATTTTTCCACATCACTTGATTCATTTTCTCAATCTCTTTCTTCAACATCATATCACAACATAAAACATTCCATGAGTAATCTTCACTTTAACATCTTTTCTATACTTTTCTAACAAAATTAAACTTGAAAACAATATGAAACCTTCACATTCATACCTTGTTTTCTTGGAATCAAGCTTTAGCTTACTTTCTCTCTCCTCCAACTTCTATATTCTTGAATCTAAATTGACATTCTTACTCTCCATAGTCTTCTTATCATTTTTCTTTCTTGATGGTTATGGAAATTCGTTTGAGTTCTAGGTGAAAATGGTGGACTTTTTATGAAATGACCAAAGTGTAAAGAAAACAAATTTTCTCCTTATCATGGATGGTGCTATGTGAATAATTGAAAAGATGAACAATGTTTTCTTTTCAACTTTTCCAATTCCTTAACTATTAATTAATTAATAAAAATATCTAAAAATAAAATAATAAAAAAATATTTCAACCAAATAAAATACAACACCAATATCCATAATAATCTTGATGTTTTATGATAATATCTTAATTGAGAAATGACTATTTTACCCTTCAACATCCTTCACAATTATTTACTAGAATCATCACTTAATTTGATAAAATTACAATTTAGTCCCTTATATTTCTCCACTTATTCAATTTGGTCTCTGCATGCCAATTTCATGTCATAAAAAATTGGGTTATTTTCACTTTTGATCCTTCAATTTGCTCATATTTATGCTTCAAACCCTTAATTTTGAATAATTGTACTTAAACCTCAAAATTTTTTTACATCTTTACGATTTAGTCCTTACTTTAATTTAGTATACCGCAACATAATTCTCAATTCAAATTTCTTTGATTTTCTTCAACCTTTTCTTTTATAACTTTCATTTCCTTATTTTACTTTATCGAGTAATCAATTGTACACAATCTCAATTTATTATTGCTTTTAAACTATAATAGTTTTAAGGGTTTTATATTTCTCTCCCCCTTAAAATAATTTTTTTCCTCGAATTTTTCTTGATTTCCTAACCATGAATTTCATTATCTATTTATTCTTCAATTCTTTTCGATTTAATCATCCTCACAATTCTTTTTATTCTACACTTTTGTTCACATAACATTATTTTGCATTTCCTTGGTACTCATCTTCTTCTATTCAACCTTATCACGAATATCTGAAGTCCTTATAAAATTTTTGGCACCTCATATACAATGATTTCCTTTTCTTAACTCTTTTTATCCATTTAATCAAAAGTCCCTAATCTTATTTCCTTGAAATCATCTTTACAATTTCATATACTTATGTATATATTTTCAACTCATCAATGACTTATAACTTTCTTGCCATTCTTCAAACTCTTATCGTGAGCATACAACTTCTTTACTTGAATATACTCTTCATTATGTCTTTCTAATTCACTTGTTATTCTCCTTCACTTAATTCATTCTTAAACGTATAATGTATACTTATCCTTAAGGGTGAACTATTAATTTTACTTCTCATTTGATTTATCTTATCATATTACCACAAATACCAAATACATACATGTCTTTTCCTAACTTTGCAACTTATTTCCCTCATACTCATTTACCATTACCCATCACTTTCCAATTTCTTATAAACCTTTTTCTACCTCTAAACACTTATATCACTTCATTTCTTCTCTTTTCCTTTGTAGTACACTTTCTTGTTATCATTCACTAATACTTCTTCTTATCAATATCTTGTAAATTTTCAATCCTTAATAATTTTTACTTCTTCGCAATGCTTGCTTCAAATTATTCTCACTTTACTTTTTTCCTTTACATATAATTTACTATCATTGAAAATCAATTTCCATTCCTTGTAAATCTTCAATACCCTTTTTGATTATTTGCAATACTTCACTACTCTTCCTTTATAATTAGTATGCTATTGAACATTTCTCTATCCATATCCCTCTTTTCAATTCAATTTCTTTAAGTCATCCCCACTATTTTATTAAATATTTCTATTCATATATTATCATAATACAAGCACTATTATTCTTCTCTAACATTGATCTTCTTTCTTCCCTGTCTAAAATATTTCAAATTCTTATACCATTTTACACTATATGAATCGTAATGCAATTCTATTATTTCTTTTCCTCGTGCTTGATCAAAGATCCTTACTCTATCTAAATTTTCTTGTAATCATCTTCATAGTTTAATACTTCTTCCTTCCACTTTAATTCTATATTTTATTTAAACATGTCTTATACACTTGAGTCCAAAAATTTTATTTTCTTAAATTTTCTTCTTCTTATTATTATTTCTTTTTTCGAATATCCAGCTATCCAACTTATATCAATTTCTCTCTTCAACTAGCATTTCTCATTTTCTCTTGTAACCATGTTTCTTTTAATTCTTATTTCAGAGTATCTTAAATCTTGATATGATCTTGCACTGTACTAATCTTAACATTTTTTTCCCACAATACTTTCCTCAATTCTAAATTGCCACTACTTTTAAATCTTTTATTCACCACATCTATAATCATTTATCATAATTAGATCATTTGCTACCTTTCCACAAAATTCCTTTATACATCTTCCTTTAATTCTCTCTTTTCGAAGAAAACGTTGATTTTTCCAGTTATGGAACAAAATAAATCCTCTCAATCCAATACATGTAGAATTTAATTGGCCCGACCATTGCCAAAAAAACCCCTCAAGGTGATTGGTTTTTATCAAGTTTGCTTCATTTACCTTACAGTTTATCACTTTCTAACTTTCACTTCACCTTATTATTCATGATTTTATCACTTCTTGTTCACTAATTTTTGAATTCAAATCATCACATCCTCATATCCCTAGGTTATTTACACAACCCTTATCACACTTCTTTACATTTTCTCAACTTTTTTCTATAATTTATTTGACGTTTTCCATCACAATTTTCATTTATTCATTCCAAAATCCTCTTAGGGAAGATGTTAGGCTCAATAAATATTTTAGAAGAATCCTTAAATCCCTATCTAGTTCAGACTGGAGTGACGTCTCTTGGTCTTTCCCACTAGGTTTAACTAACTCTGCAACGACAGTAGAACCTTGAGCTAACTATTATCAATCAGAGTTCAATTAAACACACTAGTTTAATTCTTTCACAAACTCTAACATTCTCAAACTTTACCACACTAATATTAGGGATTTAAACTTTTCTCCATATCACATCTTATATCTCTCAATCATTATTGTGAAATGTTAATGATCGGCTGCAAACGTCATAGTAAAAATGTGCAAGTGTACACTGTCAATGCAAATATAGTAGACAGATGTGAGTCTGTCGGCTATCGTTCCCACAGGTATGGTTATCTTTTGTCTATTAATCTCGGTGTAATAACTAGATAGAAACGAGATAAATTGTGAGGATAGTTGTTGAAGCACTAACTCGTAAACAATAAGATAAAGTATGCTATGGATAAACCGGGATCCCCAATATGAATCTTCAGCAGTATTCTAAGTACTCACAAGGTATAAAAGATAGGTGATTGTCGGCGCAATAAAAATTAATGTATATCTTACCAAATGCCCCTCTTTTATTTAATCTGGGACTTAACCATGCACATTAACCTCACATTTCGATGATGGCAATATGGCACTATTAAGAACAAGTGGACTAAATTCCTTTAGTCCTTACTCAACTTTCGCTAAAATGCTTATTAGCTCAAACTGTCACTGCACCTTCCAGTGTTAGTGACTGCACTACCACTTCCGTGTTTAGAACATTCAAACCTCTAAGATTCAATAATAAAAATAAGATTTGGTAAGATAACATTTAACAAAGCATTCATTCTACTTCCATATAGTAGAAAACATAGAGTAATCACCAGCGTTTTCAAATAAATGAGAAAGAATCGAATGAAGAATACTATTCCTAGGCTACTCGATTGAATCTCTCTATTTCCCCTTGTGTTGCACTTAGATCTCCTCGTTAGGAGTGGATCTGCATCAGTCTTTACATTGGCTCACCTAACAGAGGCTCAAGCTGCCATGGCAGCAAGCTTCAAAAAATAAAATAGGGTAAGAGAATGGTGGTCCAGCAAAAAAAATACTATCTTCATTATTCTCATATCCTTTTATGTTTTCTTCAATAGTACAAGTGTCATTCCCTCAGGATTCTTCTGTCCTTATTCGTATATGGTAGTTACATCGGACTGGACAACTCACGCATGGTTGGTTCTTATCAGATAGCTATCAACTGCAACGACAATTCTAAACGCAATCTGGAATTAACTCATGCAGTGACATTGTGAACATCTGTCGACTGCAGCAACAATTCCAGACGCAATCTGGAATTAACTCATGCAATGACATTAATGTAATAAGATAGCAAAATTAAGGATAAAATAGGCTAAGATTCGCTGAGTTATAAAATGCAATTTACTAAACTGACCATGCTAAAATGTATGCTAAGGGTAACTAAATGGGAACAATTTAACCAATAAGTAAGGGGAAAACTTATGTTCTTTTTAGTGCTATCACACACCCCCAAACTTGAATTTTTACTTATCCTCATGTAAAATAAAAGCCAGCAAGGCAGCAAAATATTACTAATTAAGGTAAATGAACATTCTAGCGACTTGAATCACCTAAATTCCCAATGAATGAGCCACATTCAGATGAAAGAATATTGCATCGACGATACATAAGCATGAACGAATAAGATTGTAGCTTTATTAATGTCAGCACCATGTTTCAAACCTCAAATTCTATCTACCAAAACAACATTTATTGTACAATAATAATTTTTTTCAAAATAAAGGACATCATCGCATTACTGTACCCTTGTTCCTGAAAAGTAACGATAAAGTGCAACAAACCCCCAAAGAGTACGTAATTATGCCGAAACACACTCATGCAGCGACAGCCTTAGGCCAGATTCATTTTTCTAACGCTTGTTTTGGAGTGTTCCCTTTTTAACATTCCACAGTACACCCACTTTGGAGTGTCTCTTATTTATAACTATCTATATATATAGGCAACTGAAAAAGGCAATTTCATTCAAGATTCAAGGAATGCTACTAGTCATTTATTACTAATGTGACCTAAATCATTCATCAAAGTATTGAAGATACAACATTTAGTTAAATTTATCCAACTCATTCATTGAAAATTCACATGATCCAAAACTTAAGCATCAAATATAACAAAATTTTATGAATAATTGTGCATAAACCTTGCGTGCTTCAAAAAAGAGTTTTAAAATGTGAGTGTATTTTATCCTTTTCTTTCTCATCCTCTTTTTCTTATCCTTCTTTCATTTTTTATCCTTAGAGCGCTTCCATTTCTTATCTTTGGGCTTTGTGCGGCCTGTGGATTGGTCCTTAGTTCTTAGCTCAGCCCCGGCATCATTGACTGCTGTTTGTGTAGAAGAGGCCACTTGGAATGGTCTACTATAGACCACTATTGCCCATGAATTGCATTGCTCCTCACTAGTGACCTCAGCAACTTCCACCAGTCTCGCTCCAAATTATCAATATTTAAACCCACATATCTAGGTGCGGTGACAACCTTCTCAATAAAATCTTCTTCTTCTTTTTCTTTCTCATTTTTAACAACTTTTTCTTCTTCAGCAACAACTTCCGCTTCGACAACAAGTTTTTTCTTCTGCAGCATCAATTTCTTTCTCAACAACTGTGTCCTCTTAATCAACAAAAATACCATCCTTGAACAAGTTATCAATCTTGCACAGACATTCCTAAATGTATCTGGATTCTTCATCTTTGTCATTATTAGAGACTTGTACGATTGGAGGAGATGCCACTGATCGGTCTCGGTCTTCGAAGTCATCATTCACAAATGAATGCTCATAATTTTGAATAATTGGTGGAAACACTGGGAAGTCCGGTATTAGGGATGTGCTCAATTGGCTTAATATGGCTACAATAGAACTGTTCCAGGCTTTAGTATAAGCATAAAAAATTCTGAGAGTTCTTCATGTCCTCAATTGTAGGAACAAGTTTGATTTTCCTATTGCTGATGGAAGTAACCATTTTCTCAACATCTTTCATCTTACGCCATAAGGATTTCTTTGTATGCAAGGTTGTTCATTTACTGTAGGCTTGGCTTTGCCTTTCTTTGTCTTGCTGGTTCTTGCCTCTCTCAGTATTAGTGTTTCTATGCCACGAGTCATCCTCTCGATAGAGGCTTCATTAATTGAACCCTTATTATCCATGATTTCTTCATCTTCCCGGTGCACAATGCGTTTTTACCGACATAGTGACATTACCAATGATGAGAAAACCAAAATGTCGGTATGCCTGGCGGCGTATTCAGCAATTTCTAGGTGGAGGATTACGCCTACATCAATTTTTCTACCCTTAATAATGGAATGTATTAGACACATTCAATCAAGGTTGACAGTGGTGTTGTGGGTAGACAATAGTAGTCTGCAGTTAACAAAGTGAAACCATGTTTTACTGTACAATGTTACGAAACGGTAGTGCATTGTAAAATTATTTGGATGCGACCCTGTCCATCATGCTCCTTCAATACAAAAATATTGTACGAGAAGGTCCCTTTTCTCGTTCATCTCTTTCGCAAAGAAATCGGAGTGTTCGTCGACATCGACTGTAAGGTTATACAACTCATTGGTTGTGTTGGCATCCTATGGGAGTAAACTTTTAGGAACAAAAATAAATTCTAAATTTTGGTCATAGAGGTTGGCATAGAATTCATGTACCAAGCAAGGGGAACAACTTCTAGGGTAAGTGCATAAATTTCCCTATTTCAGTTTAGAAATGGTTCGGTGAATTTGTTTGCCCAACTCCAGTTGTTACGGCATGGAAATGCCCTATTTGGGGTGAAAATTTTAACGCAATATGTTGTCTTAAAATCGTTCCCTTGCCACTTTATTCAAAAAGATTACTGGTTCCTTTTTTTGCACTTGCCTGAAGGATTTCGACTCGCGAACTGCGGTGGCGGAGGACACAGGTTCTTCAGTAGATTTGTTGGCTTTCTTGGTCAAACCTCTTGTTCTTGCCATCTTTTGTGCAGGGAAGATGATTTTAAGTGAAAATGGTGGGATCTTGAGTAAGGAAAAAGAATAAAAATGGTTGCTTGGATGCTTTCCAGTAGACACAATGTTGTAGACTTTATAGGGAGTGAAAGAGAAAGATGTAGAGTTGTGATGTTTTGTGGAGAGATGCAAAACTAGCAGGAAGAGTGGCATCCAATAATAATTGTGTCTGCTCAAACAGATCAAATGACTTGGTCGGTTTTGATCTAATGGCGAATATTGAAGTTCCCTTAATTCTGATTAATGGTAACACGGTGGTACAAAATGTGTTGACAACCAAATCTTGTTGTGTCAACATTGGTACCTTATTATTCCGCAAAAAGAAAAAAAAACAAGCTTTACAATACAGGAATAAAATAAGATGAAATCTCGAAATAATAAATTTAAAAAATCAAAATGTTTGAACCAAATTAATGGTCTCTACCTGCTCTTGATTTTTATTTCCAAAATAGTGTTTCAATCTCTGTCTATTGACTTTGAACTGGTGTCCATCACGTAAGTCTCGAATTGTGACTGCACCATGGGAAAATACGTCGACAACTTCGAACGGTCCAGACTAACATGGACGCAATTTAACTGGGTGCAGTTTAAGCCGAGATTTAAATAATAAAACCTATTGACCTGCGGTAAATTGTCGCTGGAAAATAATCTTGTTATGCCATCGTTTGGTCTTTTCCTTATAAATCACAGCATTTTCATAAGCATTTCTTCGAATCTCCTCTAGCTAGATGATGGCCAATAGCCTTTTCTTTCCTGCAACTTTATAGTCCATGTTCACTTGCTTAATTGCCCATAACGCTTTGTGTTCCAGTTCAACTGGCAAGTGACATGCTTTCCCAAAAACCAATTGGTATAGTGACATTCCCAATGGAGTCTTATATGCTGTTCGCAATACCCATAGAGCATCATCTAATCGGGAAGACCAATCTTTTCTCAAATGATTCACAAACTTCTCAAGAATATTCTTAAATTGTCGATTTGAAACTTCAGCTTGTCCATTAGTTTGTAGATGATAAGTAGTGGTCATTCTGTGATTGACTCCATATCTCTTTAATGTGGCTGCCACTTGGTTATAATGGAAATGTGTACCCTAATCAGTAATCAAGGTCTTTGGAGTGCCAACACGATTGAGTATATGCTTGTGAAAAAATTTGAGCACTGTCCTTGCATCATCTTCGGGACAGCAATAGCCTCCACCCACTTCGAAACATAGTCAACAGCGACTAATATATAAAGATTTCCAAATGAACTTAAAATGGTCCCATAAAATACATTCCCTAAACATCGAACAATTCAACTTCAATAATTGGCTGTTGCAACATTTCATTACTTCAGGAAATAGAACTAGTGCGCTAACATTTATTGCATTGAATCACAAAATTATGAGCATATTTGAACAATGATGGCCATTAGAATACTGATTGTAGAACCTTAGCAGCAGTTCTCATACCACCGAAATGGCCTCCATAAAGAGCATCATGATAGTGCTTCAGGATTGAAAGCATCTCTTCTTCTGGAAGATGTTGTCATTATACACTTTAAATAAAACGACTCGTTCCAATGGTACTTCACTATGTCACGAAGAAATCTTTCTTTTTATGGCCCTTGATACTCAATGGAAGCTTACCACACACCAAGTAATTAACCAAATATGCATAACAAGGAGATACATCGACAGTGAATAACATCTCATTTGGGAATGTGTCGGCAATTGGAAGTATTTTCCTGTCTTCACTGCCAACTGCCAATCTAGACAAATGATCGGCAACTTGATTCTCTGACCCCTTGCGGTATTTTATCTCATTGTCAAATTCTTGCAAAAATAAAATCCATCGTATCAGTCTTGGTTTGGCATCTTTTTCTGCAAAGAGATATCACAACGCAGAGTGATCAGTGAATATCGTAACTTTTATGCCGACAAGATAAGAGCAAAACTTGTCAAAGGTAGAGACTACAGCTAGCAATTCTTTCTCTGTGGTGGTATAATTGAGTTAAGTCTCTGTCAGAGTTTTCCCAGCATAATAGATGACGTGAAATATTTTTCCTTGGCATTGTCCTAGCACTGCACCCGCTGCGAAATCACTTGCATCATACATAACTTCAAAAGGTTAAGGCCAATCAGGTGGAACGAAAATGGGTACATTGCCCAACTGCTTCTTTAACTGGTTAAAGGCATCCAAACATGCCCCGAGAAAGAGGAATTTTTTATTTTGTTCTAGCAATGAGCACAATGGTTTTACAATTTTTGAAAAATCCCTAATAAATCATCGACAAAATCCTGCATGTCCAAGAAAGCTACGAATACCTTTCACATTTGTTGGTGGGGGTAATTTCTCCATGATTTACACCTTAGCTTTATCTACTTGAATACCCTGATTAGAGATACGATGGCCCGAAACAATGCCTTCAGTTGCCATAAAATGACATTTTTCCCAATTCAAGACAAGATGAGTGTCCTTACATCGCTTCGGTACTTTATCCAAATTATCAGCGCAATGATCAAAATCATTCCCATAAACTGAAAAGTCATCCATAAAAACCTCTAAAGAGCCTTCGATCACATCTAAGAATATTGCCATCATACACCTTTGAAATGTGGTTGGTGCATTGGAAAGACCGAAAGGCATACGACAAAAAGCAAAAGTACTAAAGGGGCAGGTGAAACTTGTTTTCTCCTGATCCTCTGGTACAATAGCAATTAGGTTGTACCCAGAATAGCCGTCTAGGAAGAAATAATAAGCTTTTCCACCAAGTCAGTCTAACATTTGGTCAATGAAGGGAAGTGGAAAATGATCCTTCCTTATGGCTGTATTTAATTTACGATAGTCCATGCAGACTCACCACCCCGTGAGGATACATGTTGGTAGTAATTCATTCTTATCATTGTGAACAAATGTGATGCCACTCTTTTTCGAGACGCATTGCACTAGACTCACCCACTTGTTATCAGAAATCGGGTAAATAATTCTTGCATCAAGCCATTTTATGATTACTTTCTTGACTACTTCTTTCATCTTCTCGTTTAACCTTCTTTGCAGTTCAATTGATTGCTGGCCTTTATCTTCTAACTTAATTTTGTGCATGAAAAAAGAAGGACTAATACCTTGAATATCTACAATACTCCAGGCAATAGCTCGTTTGTGCTACTTGAGAATGTAAGTCAATTTCTTTTCTTGTGTTTTATCCAGTATTACGGAGACAATAACTGGAAGAGTATTGTGATCACCCAAAAAGATGTATTTAAGATGAGGAGATAGTGGCTTCAATTCCAGAGTGGGAGCTTATTCAGTTGATGGTTTGAAAATTGGAGTGGTTCTGTTGGTTAGGTCTAAGGATTCAATTGGCCATCTATGCTTGACTTTAATTGTACTAGCTTTAATCGTGCTATCACAATTGCCTATGGATTTACCCTTAGATGTCACTGCACTTTCTTCAGTAAGGACTGTGCTTTAGTTGTTGAATTCTTCCTCAATCAAATCATCGAGCACATCGATAGTATGACACTCTGCTTTATCCTTGTGATGAAAAAACTCAAAAACACTGAATGTAACTTGCTAAAAAACATCAACGAAAGCTCAGTCGGTGGCTAAAAATGGTCGTCCTAAGATCATGTGAATCTCCTTGTCTGCCTCACAGTCACGTATGATAAAATTAGCCCAAAAAATAAATTTATCCACACGAAATAAAACATCTTTGATTTGCCCTTCAGGTTGAGCTAAAGATCGATCTGCCAATTGTAATGTCACTCCAGTGGGTTTCATATGACCAATTCCCAACTTTCTAAAAGTAGATAGTGACACGAGGTTGATGCTAGCTCCCAAATCGCATAAAGCTTTACCTAAAAATTGATTTCCAATCAAACATGAAATGGTAAAGCTTCCAAGATCTTTCAATTTAGAGGGCAACTTATTTGTCAAGACAGCACTACAGCCTTCTGTAACTGCAATAGTTTCAACATCAATGAGTTTTTTCTTCTTGGACAAGAAGTCTTTCATAAATTTCCTATAAGTCAGAATTTGTACCAGAGTGTCCATTAAAGGAATGTTGATCTTTAATTGTTTCAGTGTATCCAAAAATTGCTGATACTATTTATCATTTCCATTCCTCTTGAATCTTTGTGGAAAAGCTAAAGGTGGAAATACATCCGATTGCGGTGATACTTTTGGTTGCGTCCACAATTTCGAGGGTCGAATATAGGGCCTGTGAGCAACAGTTGGCGGTACTTCTCTGTCTGGTACATCAACAAGCTCTTCAGAATCAACCTTCCCATCATGGCTTATATCACCAATATCTGGAGATGCCATAGTAGAATTGATAACTTGCTCACTAGTTTGTTTACCACTCCTAAGAGTGATAGCTTTACAGTGTTCTTTCCCCCTCGAGCTGGGGTTTTCAGTGTCACTACGTAAGGAGCCTTGTGGTCGAGTATTTAGATTTGAAGCAAGCTATCCCAATTGTGGCTCCAATGTTCAAATAGAAGATAAATTTCCTTGAACAATAACTTATGTGCGAGTAATATGCTCCCGCAGTAACGCCTCAAAAGCAGTCAATGGTTTAGAAGTAGAACTTTGTGTATACTGTTGATGTCGTTGTCTTTGGATATTCTGATTCGTTATCGAAGAATGTTGTGGTTGCATCTGATTTTGATGTGATTGTGTCTGACCTTGCTATTGATACCTCTTAGGATCTTAACTATAGTTCTGCTATTGTTGAGTATAATTCACTTGTCTTGGATTATAATTGCCCTGAGTAGATGTATTCCTATATTTGAATGTTGCAGCATTTTGTCCAACATTCTGAGTTTCCCAATACTGTTGGTTGCGTGCAGGGTTGCTGGAAGAGTTTTCATAAGAATTGTTGGGAATATTATTGACATAACAGACATTTTCTGCATGTTGCAGACAATCGTTATAACTATGGTTGTCACCACAAATTTCATAGCAGAAGGTGGGAATATCAAATTATTGAGCAACCTATATAGGTGCAACGTCACTTGTCCCTTGCATATTTTTAATTATGTTTGTGAACGAAGAGACTTGGGCACTTAGCGCGGATATTGCATCCAATTCAATAACTCTTGGAGTAGGCTTTGCTTGTGTAGCTCTAGAGATGGGATTTTGATAATCATTTTAAGCAATTCTCTCAAGAATTCTCACAGCATTATTGTAAGTGCAATCCAGCAATGGTCCATTGGCTGATGCGTCGAAAAAATTCCTCATATGTAAATTTAGACCATTATAAAAAATCTCAATTTATGTTTCTGGTTGAATTTCGTGCATGGGACAATGTCGAAGCAAAGACTTATAACATTCCCATGTGGTGTGAAGATTTTCGTCATCCAGCTGATGGTAAGTAGTAATATTGTTTTGAAGACAACCATTCATTATTGGCGAGTTAAATCACCAAACAAAAAGCGTGGTGAGAGCATTCCAAGAAGTAATTGATCCAACAAGTAGCCTAAGAAACCAAGTGTGAGCTCTCCCTTGTAAGGAATACGGAAATAATTGCATCATTAAGGCATCATCAGGAATGCCTTGTTGACTAAAGGAAGCACATATCAATAAAAAGGATTTAAGATGTTCTCTCGCATCTTCATGCGGCAGTTCAGCATGTTGGCCATTGGTGTTCAGAATTTGAAACATCACTGGCTTGAGTTCAAACTTCCTAGCTTGAATTGTTGGTCTAACAACTCCTGGTTGTAGATCATCCAGAATAGGTACTACACAATCTCGTATGGTTCTATTGTGGATGTGAGAATTTTGTGGAAACAATGGTTATGAACGTTTTGCTGTTGTATTGGGGGTATGGCTACATTGTCCCCTGGTAAATCCATATTTCTTTGTTCTTTAAGTCTTCTCTAAACAGTTCTTTCAATTTTTGGATCAAAGTCGGTAAGAAAATCTGAATTGCTTCGAGTCATAAAACACCAAAAATAAATTTGAAAAATAGCAACAAGGAGAAAACAAGTTAGTGAATACTAAATATTATATAAGGAAAAAAATACAAAGACACACAAGAACAAAAATAAACATCAAACAAATGCCATCTGGAACGACGGAAATGTGCAAGTGTACACAATCACAACAAGTAATAAAGTGACAAGTAGATGTCGAGTTATCGTACCCACAGGGACTGTGAAAAGAATTATTTATGAATGCAATTTTAAAAACACTCTGGTGAAGAAAGATATTTTGATTTGAAGAGGTGATTAAACACTAGGATTTAAACTAAGTAAAATAAATAAAAATAAAATAAAAGTTCTTGTCGAAACCACCTTTTTTGAAAATAAAAATTTAGTAGTAGTCGACTTAAAAATGCAAATTTGGGAGTCGCCACCGATCTTTTAAAGAGGTGTGATCGGGTCACCTTGGAAATGATTTTAGGTCTACGAATTTTGAGAAAATTGGTACCGAATCGATTGTTTAATGTCTTAGTGTCGAGAATTTGAAAATATTTTAAAATACGATCCTTCCTTTTTATTAATGTTAACTTTATAAAAGATGCTTGGATAAATCGAGACGAATGTTAAAGACCTTCTCGTCTCAGAGTAATAAAATGTCACACCCAATACATTAGGACACGACATTTTTAGTCCTCGAGAATAAGCTTGTCTTTTGATTTTCAAAACTCTTGCGGTGAAGTTAAAAAAGGGATATTCGATTACTTTAAGTCAGATGAAAAAGTGAAACCCAATACGTTAGGACACAATTTCTCAAAATTCCTAGCATTGAATATAGTCCTTATTATTATTAAAATCTTCATTTCCAGAAAACGACACGTAACATCCAATACATTAGGACACGACATATCAAATTCCTAAAAATGAGTTTTTGGTTTATGCGTTTTGATTAAAGAAAATTTTCGATTATTTAGATTCGACGAGGAAAATTGGAACCCAATACGTTAGGGCTCAATTCTTTTGAAGATTCCAAATACCGAACTTTGCGTTATCTTGAAAGTTTTTGAATAAATTGATTTTGATACTTAAACGATATTAGACATAACCTTTTAAGCAAATAAAATGCGATAGAATGATAATGTACGACGCGAATTGATTATTCGTAAATTTAAATATACACTAATGAATACAAACAATCAATTAATACAAATAAGGAATACCGTACACATAAGAGTAGTGATTACGTGTAAATATTAACATTTAAAAGCTAATGAATTAAAAATCAATAATATACATATATATATACATATATATATATATGAAAGTATACGTATAAAGAAAACTAAATACACACATATGAAAGTTTGAAATAAATCAATAAATAGAGTTAAGAAAAAAAAACTACATAAAATAATAGTGTTAAATCGTAAAGAAAATCAAAATACATAAAACAATACGTATATTAGTTTAATATGGATAATACATATGAAATGAAATACTTAATATAAATAACATATATACTAAAAATAATTCAATATAAATTATATATATAAAGTAGAATCATGAAATGTTATTGTATAAATCGTTAAAATTAAATATATATATATATATACATGGGTCTTAAAAAATAAAATCATAAAAATGTATATAAATTATACCAGGCTAACATAAAAATGTATAGAATAAAATATTTGTAAAATTAAGTAATAATATATAAAAACATAGAATAATACTACATAATAAAATAAAAGAATGCATGTAACGAGATTAGGTAAATTGATGAATGTAAGAGAATATATATACTAATAATAACAATAATAATAGTAATAAATTAATTAATAAATTAATAAAAAAACAAATGTAAAAAAGGGATTAAATCGCAATTAGACCTAGATTAACAAGAAAATAATAGAATTAAAATAAAGTTGAGGACTATACTGCAATGCACGAATTACATGGGGGGCCGAGTGGGAAATATCCCGCTTCCCCAAAACGCAGTGCTGCAAACAGACTAAAACGACACAAAAATAAAATATCCAGCTGAATCTAAAAGAATAAAAAAACTCGATTTTGATACGCTATAAAAAACGAGGGACCAGTGGCGCAAATAAGCCATTTAACAAATAAAGCGTGGATCCCCCATGGATTGGGTCGGGTCACGCGCGGGCTGCTGGGCAATGATCAACACGGCACCGTTTTGGAGCCACTGAAGCAGGCCTTAAACGGTGCCATTTTATGTACTATATAGGAGCCTTTTATAACCCTAAAATCAGAACCCTATTTCAGTTTGTAAACCGACTGAAATCAGTCCCCAAGGCTACCCCTCCAGCACTGATTTCCGCCGTTTGCAGCTCAAGGCGACCCCTTTTCAAACTCCAATTTGAACAGAGCGGACGAGGGTTAATGGCGCAATAACAAAGGTAACTTTCTCCTTTCTTCCCCTTTTATTCTTTATATTTCTTGCATATAAAATAAATAAATAAAAACCAAGAAAACCCTAAAGAGAAAATAAAGCCGGAGAATCACCTAGAACAATGTATTCTTTTTTTGAAAATTTCTTGTATCTTTTGTATTGATTTTCTGTGTATTGATCTTGCGTAAAAAAAACCCTTACAAAACGCTGAAAAATGGCTTTATATAGCCAAAACTAAAATGAAAATTACAAAGGAAAAACATATTTCGCTCTTTTTGTAATTTTTTCTTTTTTGCTGTCGATTTTTGCTTCTTTTTTGTTTGCTTGTCCCTCTTGTAGGTACGGCGTACGGAGGGTGGACGTGGCATGTACGGAGCCCAGCTGGAGGAGACGCAAGCGCGGAAGAGGCTCTAGGTTCAACGGCGGTGTTGCTGGTTGCTGAAGGCTAGGGTTTCGGGGTTTAGGGAATGTTTTAGGCTAGGTTAGGTCGAATTAGGTTTTGGGTTAGGGTTTTAATTTATTGGGCTAGATGCTTAGTTTTGATTTTGGGCTTCTGTTAATTGGACTATTTAATAAACTGTGGTATTTGGTTTTTTATTGTCTATTGGGCTGGGCAATATTGGGCTATTACAGTTCTAATGCACGATTTCAAAAGATGATTTTAATCAAGAAGACATGTGACAGCCCAAAATTGACCCTAGCCGGGAAGTGGTTTCGGGACCACTAAACCGAGTCACCGAAAGGTTTGAATGTGATGTTTATTGTCTAGAATATGTAATCATGAATGTGTAAAAATTTCAAGCTTCGATTTAGTCAATTGCATGTGAATTTAGTCAATAGGACTTATATGAGAAAATTTAAAAATGTGATAGGTCAATGCATGAGGACCTATTAGTGCATGTGGAAGAAAAAAGGGGACTTGCATGTCAAATTCCCCCTCTCTAATATGTAGTGGCCGGCCATGCTATAGGTGGAAACATGTCTCCAACATGTTATGCTAGTGATGCATGTTAAGAAAAATAAAATAATAAGCATGGTGATTAAAAAAATGAAAGGAAGGGTGATGAAAAAAAAATAACATGGTCTCACCCCCCCTTGTTGCCGTGAATTGAAGAAAGAAAAAAAAAGAGTTCATTCTTGAACATCCTTGGCCGAATAGAGGAAAGAAAGGAGGGGGAAAAAGGCTTGAGAAAATCGGCTATGGTGGTTGCTAGACTAAGGTATGTTTGATGTTGTCTTTGAGATGCATGCATGTTTAAAATAGCCCATGTTTAAACCTTGAATCTTGTTGATAACATGAGCAATCGGTCATGAGAAAGGGTTCAAGGAATGGTTGTTGTTCATGTTATTTGGATGAGAAATGGTGAGTTTTGTTGTTTCATGTTAAAGTTAGGTGAATGATGATAGAGGAGTGTTTGAACTATAAAAAAATAAATCGGCTACCTTGTTATGAGCTAGGGCCGAATGTGGGTTTGGTTGTGTTTGAATATTACATGCTTGGTAGAATGGTGGATGAAGGTGCCGAATGTTTGTTGGATTGATAGAGTCTCCAAATTGATTTTATGTGTGTATGCATGACCGAATATACGTGGTCACATGAGTAAGGAAATGAGTTATTTGATATGTGGTAAAAGTTAAGTACTAAATCGAAGGTTGCTAAAATTGCCATTTCTTAGCCGAATATGTGCTTGATCAATGAAGGAATTGTTGAAGAACATAGGTGAACTTGGTGAGGGCAATCGGCCTAGTGTATAAATGATATGAAGATTTTAGGAAATTGTTTTGGTTAGGTGTATGTATGATTAAGTATATTCGGCAATATACTTAAAGTGGGTACATGATATTACATTATAATTATTGAGCTTGAGTATATGGATATGTGTATATGTGGTCATATAATGACATCTTGGTTTGAAAATTTAATGATGTGTGATTGCCGAATGTGATAAATAAATTCATGTTATTGAGTTAAATATTGAATACTCTTATTTGTATTATTTAAGCTCAAGAACCTAAAGAAGAGGCGTCCAACAAGGGGAAATCGAAGGTTATCGAGTAGCCGACTCGGAATTATTTTACCCAACATAAAGTAAGTCATTAAGCATGTAGTGGGTAGTATTTCAAATGGTCATAATGTGTATGTATTGATGCTGATTGGAATGAATGAATATACATATATATATATGCATGTACGTATGTGATGATGAAATTGTTGAATGAATGAAAAGAGGTAAGATGTACTGAGTTGTTGATCTCGGCACTAAACGTGCGGGATAACCATTTATGACCATGAGATGGGCGCTAAGTGCGCGGGATTAAATTGTACAGCACTAAGGGTGCGATTTGACTATGTTGCACTCAGTGTGCGAAATGAATATGATGCACTAAGTGTGCGAATTGACCATGCGGCACTAAGTGTGCGAGTCTGACTATGTAGCACTAAGTGTGCGATTTGATTACGTGGCACTAAGTGTGCGAGTTGATTATATAGCACTGAGTGTGCGGGCTCAATATACATTCGTGAATTATTATGGACACTATGTGTGCGACACTATTGAGTCGATCGCGGACAGCGGGTCGGGTAAGTGTCTTGAGTACGTGGCTAATAGGTGCTATGCTTATACTTGGTGTTGAGCTCGGTAAGTTCGAACCTATGTGACAAATATACTTGAAGTCACGTACATAAGTTTTATCGTAGGATGGGTGAAAGGTCGTATAGTCGTTTGATTGTAACGAAAATAAATCGATTTATGAAATTGCTTCAATGTCCTATTGATGAGTATATAGAATGTGAATGCATGAATTGATATGAAATTGAATTGATAAGTTGGAGGAACTATGGTATGGTTCGGTATGGATGGAGTAAATTGTCTCGTTCCATTTTGTTTCCTCTTGTGATAATGTTGTTGATAGATGGTAGTGCATTGCTTATGACTTACTGAGTTATAAACTCACTCGATGTTTCCTTGTCACCCACTATAGGTTGCTTGGACTCATCTATTTTTGCGGGGTCGGGCCGTCATTGAAGTCATCACACCGGATAGCAAGTTTTGGTACTTTCTTCTTAGTGTGTTTAGAAGATCATTTTGGCATGTATAAGCTAGTACGTTGTGTTTGAATTATGGCATGTAAACTTTAAGCCATGCGAAAATGGCACGAATGTTCGATTGAATTGGATCAAGGGTAGGCATGAAATGGACCTAGTTACTTTCGTAACAGATGCTGGCAGCAGCAGTGTCATGAGATTGAAAAATCACTAAAAATAGTGGGAGTGGAATTAATTGATGAATAAATTATGTAATCGAAGCTCGATGAGTCTGCTTTCATGAGGAAGTAACGAAAAGATCATATGGGCAGTATATTAAGAGATAATCAGATTTTAGTGGGACAGGGCCAGAACGGTTTCTGGATTCCCTGCTCCGACTTTGGAAATTAATTATAAATTAACCAGAGATAATTAGGGGTCGTACCATATATGTGCAGATTCCTCTCTGAGTCTAGTTTTCATAGAAACAAACGGCAACAGTATTGAAGCCCCGTGCAGGGAGATATCCCAGTCGTAATGGGCAAAGGTCAGTGTAGTCGACCCCTGCAACTTGGGGGACTTTGACTAATAAACTGTACTAATTGGCCCAACCAAAAATTCTAGAAAAAAATACATAGATTGGCACATGAGTCTAGTTTCTGGAAAAATTACGAAACTGATTTTCGAGTTACGAAACTCAAGATATGATTTTTAAAGCGGCTAGTACACAGATTGGGCAGTGTCTGGAAAATAAATTTTGTAAGGGGTTAAAGCCAGTTAACACCTCGTGTTCGACTCCGGTGTCGGTTTCGGGATCGGGGTGTTACATTTTATTGGTATCAGAGCCATGGTTTAGTCGGTTCTAGGACTACCATAGCACGTATGAGTCTAGCTATACATGCCATAATGTTAATGTTTAAAAGGGTGATGACTTCTGACGGTTGAAATGTTTTTGTCTTGATTAGTAAATGGATCCCGGTGAAGAAAGAACCCTAGCGGATGACGTTGAGAGCGTAGCGGCTGCTCCTGCACAAGGGACACCGCCTGTTGAACCTCAGTCATCTGCGAATAATCAAGGTGAGGGGGCTAAACAAGCCTTCTTTACCATGATGAATGAGTGGGTCGCGCAATATGCCCGAGCCAACCCGGCTGTCCAACAATTCCCAAATTTGAATAATCCACCCCAAGAGCCTGTAAGGCCATCAGTCGCTGATCCTGTGAGGCTGAGTAAGCCACCTGTAGACTTGATTAGGAAGCGTGGGGCCGAGGAGTTGAAGGCCATAGTAACTGATGACGCCGAAAGGGCCGAGTTCTGGCTTGATAACACCATTCGGGTGTTCGATGAATTGTCATGCACACCCGATGAATGTCTAAAATGTGCTGTATCTTTGTTGCGAGATTCAGCCTACTATTGGTGGAGGACCTTGATTTCCATAGTCCCGAACGAGCGAGTAACTTGGGACTTCTTTCAAACGGAATTTCGGAAGAAATTTATTAGCCAACGGTTCATTGACCAGAAGCGTAAGGAGTTCTTGGAACTCAAGCAAGGCCGTATGACTGTATCTGAATACGAACATGAATTCGTAAGACTTAGTAGGTATGCCCGGGAGTGTGTAGCTGATGAGGTTGCTATGTGCAAAAGATTCGAGGAAGGATTGAATGAAGATTTAAAGCTACTAACGGGTATTTTGGAAATAAAGGAATTCGTAACACTAGTCGAACGAGCCTGCAAGGCGGAGGAACTTGGAAAGGAGAAGAGGAAGGCTGAATTTGAAGCTAGAGATTATCGTAAAAGATCGACGGGTAAAGCTCCGTTCTCAGCTGTGAAGAAGTTCAGGGAGGACATTAATAAGTCGAGGGCGACTGCGGGAATTTCCATCAGGGCAAGACCATCGATGGGCTCCCGAGCTACTTCGGTAGCTAGTGTGGGCAATAATCGTCACGAGAAACCTGAATGTCCCCAATGTGGAAGACGACACCTAGGTGAATGTTGGGGCAAGTCTACTAACAGGGCCTGTTACGGATGCGGTTCGAAGGACCACTTCATTAGAGATTGCACGGAGCTGGATGAGAAGAATAAGATTCAAGGTGCAAGACCTAGTGGAGTGACATCTAGAGGTAGACCACCGAGAATATTAGGAGGCAGGGGTGGTAGCCAGAGGGGGGCCTCTGATACGGCCGATCGCGCCGAGAACCGTACTCCTGCTAGAGCATATGCCATTCGCGCACGAGAGGAGGCATCCTCCCCCGACGTCATCACTGGTACCTTCACTCTCTTTGATACTAATGTGATTGCATTGATTGACCCTGGTTCTACTCATTCATATGTATGCGAAACCTTAGCAACTCTACCTGTTGAGTCTACTGAGCTCGTAATTCGAGTATCAAACCCTTTGGGTCAATGCGTACTTGTTGATAAAGTGTGTAAGAGATGCCCTCTAATAATCCGAGAATCCTGTTTTTTGGCTGATTTGATGCTTTTGCCTTTCGACGAGTTTGATGTTATTCTTGGTTTGGATTGGTTAACCGCGCATGATGCGGTTGTGAATTGCAAAAGCAAGACTATCGATTTGAGGTGCGCAAATAACGAGATAATCCGAGTTGAGTCTGCGGACTTAAGAGGGTTGCCAGCTGTAATATCAGCAATGTTGGCCCAGAAATATGTAAGGAAAGGGTGCGAAGCATACCTCGCGTATGTACTTGATGACAAGGAGTTAGAAAAGAAACCCGAATCGGTGCCGGTGGTCTGTGAATACCCGGATGTTTTTCCTGAAGAGTTACCGGGTTTGCCACCTGTTCGGGAGGTAGAGTTTGGTATTGAGCTTGTACCTGGAACTACGCCTATTTCGATCGCTCCGTATCATATGGCACTAACCGAGTTAAAAGAGTTGAAAGCTCAGTTGCAAGAATTGACGGATAGAGGTTTCGCTCGACCGAGTTTCTCACCTTGGGGTGCACCAGTATTGTTCGTGAAAAAGAAGGACGGAACCATGAGGTTGTGCATTGATTATCGTCAACTGAATAAAGTGACGATAAAGAATAAATATCCGTTGCCGCGTATTGATGATCTGTTCGATCAATTAAAGGGGGCATCGGTGTTTTCAAAGATAGATTTGAGATCGGGTTATTATCAGTTGCGGATTCGAGATTCGGACGTACCCCAAACTGCTTTCAGAACGAGGTACGGTCACTATGAGTTCTTAGTGATGCCGTTTGGGCTCACTAATGCCCCTGCGGTGTTTATGGATTTGATGAATCAGATCTTTAGGCCGTATTTGGATCGGTTCGTAGTTGTGTTTATTGATGACATCTTGGTCTATTCAAGAGATGAGGCCGAACATGCTGAGCATCTGAGGCTAGTGTTGCAAATTTTGCGGGATAAGCAGTTATATGCTATGTTCAGTAAGTGTGAGTTCTGGCTAAGAGAGGTTAGCTTCTTGGGTCATGTGATATCCGCATCGGGTATTCGGGTTGACCCGAGCAAAATTTCAGCCATACTTAACTGGAAGCCTCCGAGAAATGTTACCGAAGTCCGGAGCTTTCTAGGGCTCGCCGGTTATTACCGACGATTTGTCAAAGGTTTCTCGATGATAGCCACACCAATGACGAAGCTACTTCAGAAGGATGTTAAGTTCGAATGGACGGAGAAATGTCAGAAAAGCTTCGATCAACTAAAAACTCATCTGACTGAAGCTCCAATTTTGGTACAACCCGAATCGGGTAAAGAGTTTGTCGTTTATAGTGACGCATCCCTACTCGGGTTGGGTTGCGTATTGATGCAAGAAGGTCGAGTTGTGGCCTATGCGTCGAGACAATTGAAGCCACACGAGAGAAATTATCCGACCCATGATCTCGAACTAGCCGCCATTATGTTTGCATTGAAAATATGGCGACATTATTTGTTTGGTGAGAAGTGCCATGTGTTTTCGGATCACAAAAGTCTCAAATATTTGATGACTCAACGGGACTTGAATCTGCGACAAAGACGTTGGCTTGAATTGTTGAAAGATTACGAGCTTGTCATTGATTACCACCCGGGAAAGGCTAATGTGGTTGCGGACGCCTTAAGCCGGAAATCACTGTTTGCTTTGCGAGCGATGAATGTACACTTGTCTGTTCTACCTGACAATGTGTTAGTAGCTGAATTAAAAGCCAAACCATTATTGACTCATCAAATTCGTGAAGCTCAGAAAGTCGATGATGAATTGGTTGCAAAACGAGCTGAGTGTGTTCCGAACAAGGAATCGGAGTTTCAGATTGATGATGATGGTTGTTTGAGGTTTAGAAGTCGTTTGTGCGTTCCAAGGAATTCGGTACTCATTCCGATGATCCTGAACGAAGCCCATTGTAGCCGAATGTCAATTCACCCGGGGAGCACGAAAATGTACAACGACTTGAAACGTCGGTTTTGGTGGCATGGTATGAAGCGAGACATCTCCGACTTTGTTTCGAGATGTCTAATATGTCAACAAGTGAAAGCGGAACATCAAGTGCCTTCAGGGTTACTTCAGCCGATCATGATACCCGAGTGGAAATGGGACCGAGTCACAATGGACTTTGTGTCCAGACTGCCATTGTCCGCAAGTAAGAAGGATGCGATTTGGGTTGTTGTTGATAGGCTGACTAAGTCGGCTCACTTTATCCCCGTGCGTACGGATTTTTCATTGGATAAACTAGCCGAATTGTATGTTACTCAGATTGTGAGATTACATGGAGTACCTATTTCTATCGTGTCGGATAGAGATCCGAGATTCACCTCGCGATTTTGGAAGAAATTGCAAGAAGCTCTGGGTACCAAGCTGCATTTTAGCACCGCTTTTCATCCCCAAACCGATGGTCAATCCGAGCGGATAATTCAGATACTCGAGGACATGCTGAGATGCTGCATCCTTGAGTTTAGTGGTTCATGGGAACGGTATGTACCTTTGATTGAATTCGCTTACAACAATAGTTTTCAATCAAGTATTAAGATGGCACCTTACGAGGATTTGTACGGTCGTAAATGCCGTACACCATTGTTTTGGACCGAGCTCGGTGAAAGTAAAATTTTCGGAGTTGATTTGATTAAAGATGCCGAACAGAAAGTAAAAGTAATCCGTGAAAGTTTGAAGGCAGCCACAGATCGTCAGAAATCGTTTGCGGATCTGAAACGGAAGGACATTGAATATCAGGTGGGAGATAAAGTGTTCCTTAAAGTTTCGCCTTGGAAAAAGGTACTTAGGTTTGGCCGTAAGGGCAAGTTGAGCCCGAGATTCATTGGGCCGTACGAAATCTCAGAACGAGTGGGGCCAGTTGCGTATAGATTGATTTTGCCCCCTGAGCTTGAAAAGATTCACGATGTCTTTCATGTTTCGATGCTTCGACGCTATCGATCTGATCCGTCGCATATAATTAGCCCATCAGAGGTTGAAATTCAAGCCGATATGAGTTATGAAGAAGAACCGATACGTATCCTAGCTCGTGAGGTGAAAGAGTTGCGAAACAAAAGGGTTCCGTTGGTTAAGGTGTTGTGGCTCAAACACGGGATCGAGGAAGCAACTTGGGAACCCGAGAGCTCGATGAAAGAACGATATCCAAACCTATTTACTGGTAAGATTTTCGAGGACGAAAATTTCTTAAGTGGGGGAGAGTTGTGACAGCCCAAAATTGACCCTAGCCGGGAAGTGGTTTCGGGACCGCTAAACCGAGTCACCGAAAGGTTTGAATGTGATGTTTATTGTCTAGAATATGTAATCATGAATGTGTAAAAATTTCAAGCTTCGATTTAGTCGATTGCATGTGAATTTAGTCAATAGGACTTATATGAGAAAATTTAAAAATGTGATAGGTCAATGCATGAGGACCTATTAGTGCATGTGGAAGAAAAAAGGGGACTTGCATGTCAAATTCCCCCTCTCTAATATGTAGTGGCCGGCCATGCTATAGGTGGAAACATGTCTCCAACATGTTATGCTAGTGATGCATGTTAAGAAAAATAAAATAATAAGCATGGTGATTAAAAAAATGAAAGGAAGGGTGATGAAAAAAAAAATAACATGGTCTCACCCCCCCTTGTTGCCGTGAATTGAAGAAAGAAAAAAAAAAGAGTTCATTCTTGAACATCCTTGGCCGAATAGAGGAAAGAAAGGAGGGGGAAAAAGGCTTGAGAAAATCGGCTATGGTGGTTGCTAGACTAAGGTATGTTTGATGTTGTCTTTGAGATGCATGCATGTTTAAAATAGCCCATGTTTAAACCTTGAATCTTGTTGATAACATGAGCAATCGGTCATGAGAAAGGGTTCAAGGAATGGTTGTTGTTCATGTTATTTGGATGAGAAATGGTGAGTTTTGTTGTTTCATGTTAAAGTTAGGTGAATGATGATAGAGGAGTGTTTGAACTATAAAAAAATAAATCGGCTACCTTGTTATGAGCTAGGGCCGAATGTGGGTTTGGTTGTGTTTGAATATTACATGCTTGGTAGAATGGTGGATGAAGGTGCTGAATGTATGTTGGATTGATAAAGTCTCCAAATTGATTTTATGTGTGTATGCATGACCGAATATACGTGGTCACATGAGTAAGGAAATGAGTTATTTGATATGTGGTAAAAGTTAAGTACTAAATCGAAGGTTGCTAAAATTGCCATTTCTTAGCCGAATATGTGCTTGATCAATGAAGGAATTGTTGAAGAACATAGGTGAACTTGGTGAGGGCAATCGGCCTAGTGTATAAATGATATGAAGATTTTAGGAAATTGTTTTGGTTAGGTGTATGTATGATTAAGTATATTCGGCAATATACTTAAAGTGGGTACATGATATTACATTATAATTATTGAGCTTGAGTATATGGATATGTGTATATGTGGTCATATAATGACATCTTGGTTTGAAAATTTAATGATGTGTGATTGCCGAATGTGATAAATAAATTCATGTTATTGAGTTAAATATTGAATACTCTTATTTGTATTATTTAAGCTCAAGAACCTAAAGAAGAGGCGTCCAACAAGGGGAAATCGAAGGTTATCGAGTAGCCGACTCGGAATTATTTTACCCAACATAAAGTAAGTCATTAAGCATGTAGTGGGTAGTATTTCAAATGGTCATAATGTGTATGTATTGATGCTGATTGGAATGAATGAATATACATATATATATGCATGTACGTATGTGATGATGAAATTGTTGAATGAATGAAAAGAGGTAAGATGTACTGAGTTGTTGATCTCGGCACTAAACGTGCGGGATAACCATTTATGACCATGAGATGGGCGCTAAGTGCGCGGGATTAAATTGTACAGCACTAAGGGTGCGATTTGACTATGTTGCACTCAGTGTGCGAAATGAATATGATGCACTAAGTGTGCGAATTGACCATGCGGCACTAAGTGTGCGAGTCTGACTATGTAGCACTAAGTGTGCGATTTGATTACGTGGCACTAAGTGTGCGAGTTGATTATATAGCACTGAGTGTGCGGGCTCAATATACATTCGTGAATTATTATGGACACTATGTGTGCGACACTATTGAGTCGATCGCGGACAGCGGGTCGGGTAAGTGTCTTGAGTACGTGGCTAATAGGTGCTATGCTTATACTTGGTGTTGAGCTCGGTAAGTTCGAACCTATGTGACAAATATACTTGAAGTCACGTACATAAGTTTTATCGTAGGATGGGTGAAAGGTCGTATAGTCGTTTGATTGTAACGAAAATAAATCGATTTATGAAATTGCTTCAATGTCCTATTGATGAGTATATAGAATGTGAATGCATGAATTGATATGAAATTGAATTGATAAGTTGGAGGAACTATGGTATGGTTCGGTATGGATGGAGTAAATTGTCTCGTTCCATTTTGTTTCCTCTTGTGATAATGTTGTTGATAGATGGTAGTGCATTGCTTATGACTTACTGAGTTATAAACTCACTCGATGTTTCCTTGTCACCCACTATAGGTTGCTTGGACTCATCTATTTTTGCGAGGTCGGGCCGTCATTGAAGTCATCACACCGGATAGCAAGTTTTGGTACTTTCTTCTTAGTGTGTTTAGAAGATCATTTTGGCATGTATAAGCTAGTACGTTGTGTTTGAATTATGGCATGTAAACTTTAAGCCATGCGAAAATGGCACGAATGTTCGATTGAATTGGATCAAGGGTAGGCATGAAATGGACCTAGTTACTTTCGTAACAGATGCTGGCAGCAGCAGTGTCATGAGATTGAAAAATCACTAAAAATAGTGGGAGTGGAATTAATTGATGAATAAATTATGTAATCGAAGCTCGATGAGTCTGCTTTCATGAGGAAGTAACGAAAAGATCATATGGGCAGTATATTAAGAGATAATCAGATTTTAGTGGGACAGGGCCAGAACGGTTTCTGGATTCCCTGCTCCGACTTTGGAAATTCATTATAAATTAACCAGAGATAATTAGGGGTCGTACCATATATGTACAGATTCCTCTCTGAGTCTAGTTTTCATAGAAACAAACGGCAACAGTATTGAAGCCGCGTGCAGGGAGATATCCCAGTCGTAATGGGCAAAGGTCAGTGTAGTCGACCCCTGCAACTTGGGGGACTTTGACTAATAAACTGTACTAATTGGCCCAACCAAAAATTCTAGAAAAAAATACATAGATGGGCACATGAGTCTAGTTTCTGGGAAAAATTACGAAACTGATTTTCGAGTTACGAAACTCAAGATATGATTTTTAAAGCGGCTAGTACACAGATTGGGCAGTGTCTGGAAAATAAATTTTGTAAGGGGTTAAAGCCAGTTAACACCTCGTGTTCGACTCCGGTGTCGGTTTCGGGATCGGGGTGTTACAAGACATAATTGTGTTAGATTAATTGCATTTCTTAACTTATAATTATTAAACTCATGTTCATGTTGTTACGAATAAATTCACGGCAACTCGGTAATTTGCTAACTTATGAACTTACTTTCCTACCAAAATCCATTTATCTCTTGACTATATCTCTACGTCAATTCAACCTATTAAACAAATTTTAATAAGCAAATGTGTTAATGCACATACATACTTATGAAATTAAAAGAATCTCTTGTACATATCTCTATGCCAATTCAAACAATTAATTTAATCTCATAAGCACATAAAAGATTACTTGAGGTAACAATGTATTTCTACCTTGAAAAAGTTTAATCACAATAATCTTGCAAGTTATGAAAGGCTAATGTATCGTTGGATACCGTTGCTAATTTAACCCTCAGCTACCTTAGATGATTAAACATGCATTGATTAAGTATCCTGGCAATTAATTGTAATTTCAATCCGTTTAAATAATTAATTCATTAGTTACCTTACAATAGTAATGCAAGAATAACTTATTCATGGTTTTACTTAATCAAACATCTTACCGAGGCCTATAACAACACAAACACAATTTTAATAACTCAAGTAGACATGTTCATCATAACAACAAAATTAAAAGGATAGGGAATAAGAATCAAATCCGATGTTTTCTCCGTGGCTTGACTAGTTTGCTCCACTCCTCCTTCTCCGCTTGCTTTTGTCGAACTGAGGCTTCCACGAACACTTGAATGCTGCTCTAAATGGTGGTTGATTGACTCTTTTTAAATACGAGGAATTGGCAAGGGAATGGGGGAAGAAAATGAAGAACAATGGAAGGGAATGAAGAGAGAAAAATGAGAGAAAAGTGAAGAGATGAGAAAGGTTGAGATGTGCTTGAAGTAAGCAGCCAAAGGGGTATTTATAGGTTGAGAAAGCTACTAAAAATAGCCAAAATCAGTAGTCAAAGACTTCCCCCATGGTCGGCCACACATGTGGCATGTTTGAAGATTTCAAACATGCTATTTTTAAGTAGGGGCAAATCTTGAAAGGCATGAATAGTGGAGGGGTTTGAATGCAAATTAAAGGAGTCTTCAAGGGCTTTTTTGCAAGCCAAATAATCAGCCAAACAAGCTGATTGGGTCAGCATGTGGGATAGTTTTGGGCTGCCCAGTGCTTGGTTGGATCGGTTTTCTCGGTTCAGCTCAACTGGGCTTCTTTTCATAATTAATTAACAATAATTTATTTAACCCAAATTAAGTTGGATTAAAATTAAAATTAATTATATTATGAATTAATACACATAATTTGGACTGTCTTAGGCTGAAAAATTAATTCTCCTTGATACTTCAAATTGCTTCTCGGTTTTGTACTTCTAGCAGTGTTTGCCGAGCCATTTTTCGTGATTTGTGCAACTCTGTAAAAAATGATCAAAATTAATCAAAATTTATTATAAAATGAAGTAAAATTGAATATGTTAATAATTTAAGTACAATTTATTTATGTTATAATAATTAAATAGTTTTTGACAAGAATTTTACCAAAACTGCATGACTTTGAGTTAAAAAGGGCATTAAAAAGTGTTTATATTTTCGTTTTTCCACCATCCCCTGAAATGATGCCAAAAAATTGATCGGCTGTAAACATCAAAGAAAAAATGTACAAGCTTACACTGTCAATGCAAATACAGTAGATAGATGTGAGTCTGTCGAATATCGTTCCCACAAGTATGGTTGTCTTTTGTCTATTAATGTCGGTGTAATAACTAGGTAGAAACGAGATAAATTGTAAGGATAGTTGTTGAAGCAGTAACTCCTAAACAATAAGATAAAGTATGCTATAGATCAACTGGGATCCCCAACATGAATATTCAGCAGTATACCTTACTCGCAAGGTATAAAAGATAGGTGATTGTCGACGCAATAAAAATTAATGTATATCTTACCAAACGCCACTCTTTTATTAAGAACAAGTGACTTAACCATGCACATTAACCTCACCTTCCGATGATGGAAATATGACACTATTAAGAACAAGTGGACTAAATTCCTTTAGTCCTTACTCAACTTCCGCTGAAATGCTTATTAGCTCAAACTGTCATTGCACCTTCTAGTGTTAGTGACTGCAATAACACTTTCGTGATTAGAAAATTCAAACCTCCAAGATTAAAAAATAAAAATAAGATTTAATAAGATAACATTTAGCAAAGCATTCATTGTACTTCCATACAGTAGAAAATATAGAGTAATCACCAGCGTTTTCAAATAAATGAGAAAGAATTGAATGGAGAATACTATTCGTAGGCTACTCAATTGAATCTCTCTATTTCCCCTTGCTCTGCACTTAGATCCCTCATCAGAAGTGGATCTGTATTAGTCTTCATGTTGGCTCACCCCAAGGAGGCTCAAGCTGCCATGGTCATAAGCTTCAAAAATAAAATAGGGTAAGAGAATGGTGGTCAAGCCAAAAAAATCCTCTCTTCATTCTTCTCACGTTATCCTTTTATGTTTTCCTCAATAGTACAGTTGTCATTCCCTCAGGATTCTTTTGTCTTTGTTCGTACAGGGTAGTTACACCGAACCGGATAGCTCACATATGGTTGGCTCTTATCAGACAACTGTCAACTGCGATAACAATTTTGGACGTAATCTGGAATTAACTCATCCAGTCAAATTGCGGACATCTGTCGACTGCGGCGTTAATTTCGGACGCAATCCGGAATTTACTCATGCAACAACATTAATACAATAAGGTAGCAAAATTAAGGATAAAATAGGTTAGGTTTCACTGAGTTATAAAATGCAATTTACTAAACTAAACATGCTAAAATGTATGCTAAGGGTAACTAAATGGGAATAATTTAACCAATAAGTAGGGGGAAAACTTATGTTCTTTTTAGTGCTATCAGTTAAACAACATAGTCATTATAATAGCCCGATCTTTAGTGGTGCCAAAAATGGTGGTTTCGGAACCTCATTCTCGTATGATCAAGTTTGCAAATATTATTAATTAATATTTACGAGTTATTTATATTATTAGCAAATTTTGGTCTGGTGAAATTTGTCACTTGGATAGTTAGTTAAAGTACAAGTGTGTTTACCCTAAAGTTAGTAGTGATTATATGCATGAATTGAATTTTGGATAAGAAATTTTACTGAATTAGTGACTAATTAAGGTATAAGGACTAAAGTATAAAAATCATAAAAGTTAGTTACTATAGATTTCTACTAGTTAAATAGGTTGAATAATGATTGTTCAAGGTTAAAAATGGTTGTTTGCCCACTTTGTTAGATAGTGGATGGTTAGGTGCTTGTTTTCTTTAAAGTAATGTTAAATTTATAACTTAATTATTATATGTTAAAATGCTAAAAAAAGTCATCATCTTTTCATTCTGTTTCCCACCATCGAAAATATCAAGTAGAAGGAGGAACCATTTTTCAGCTTCAAGAAACATTCGACCCTTGCATGGCAAGCTTAAATCGACCCATTTTTCATAAATGTTTTGTTTTTGAGATCTTGAAGCTCGATTTAGCTAATTCGAGTGTTAGCTTTCACAACTGTTAAAGTTTATAAATGTTACCATTGATGAATGATTGATTAAGTTGGAAATATTTGGTTACATTTGATGCTTAGATATGAAAAAATGATTAATTTGTAAAATAAAAATTGCTAATTTTTAACATAGGTATTAAAGTGTGAATATTTCAAAATTTTTAACACTCGGTTATCTTGACAAACCCGAAATTCAGGGATAGTTAGAATTAAATTGAAAGGATTAGCGAAATTTTGAACAACACCCAGAAATTTAGAAAAATTTAGAGGTTGAATAGTAAATAGTTAGATCTCAATTTTGCTTCGGTTAGGGTTGAACTGGCTGGTTCCTTATTGGGAGACAATATGATTAAGGGTGAATAGTTGTGACGATCGGTGAAGATCGTGCCAAAGGAGTATATATATAGGGGTGTGTGTAGACAAAATTTCTCAATTTTGTTTTCACATTTTTCTTCCCGTAGCATCATCTTTGCTTTGAAGAAGAATAGGATTTAAACCAAATGAAGGTACATGCCACAATAGTCATGTGAATTGAAGTCTGGTAGTAGAGAAGTTGAAGAACTGGTAAGTTTCCTTACCTATCAGTACTTGTGGATTAAAGAAAAAGATAGAGTAATAAATCTTAAAAACTTCCTACAATTATGGATTCTTGTTTGAAGAGTTGGACATCATGAGCTTACCCAAATAAATAGTGGTCATGCTTAGTTGTCAGGACAAAGGAGGCTCTAGCGATTCAGACAAGCTAAACTGAAAAGGATAAGGAAGTGAGGTGAGTTTCTTTACCTTACCTTTGGATGATAGATGATGTTGTGTGACTTGCATGTAACACATTGATAATGTTCTGAGGTTGTCTAAGTTATGGTGTATTATGCCTGAAGAATGAGAAGGTTGTGTGTGTGCTTGATAATGTGTGAGTTTTCGCCAATTGACTACTGATTATTGAATGGTAGATAATGATAGATAATTTGGCATGATGTTATCTAAATGATAAATCATATGATATGCTTTATTATTGTATGCATGTTGAAATGGGGAAATTATTGACAGGTTAGTTGAAGTTAGGATGGGAAAAGGGTAACTCGGTTAGATACCGCCATACGATATTGTTGAGTGTGAACCGTGATGTACAAAGCTTTAGGCCTTATGGAGAGACACTGCAGAGTTTGAGCATCATGGTTAGGAATGGCTAGATGGATGAATGGAATGAGGAATAGGAAAATTGGAAGTCAATTAAATTTTTTCCATACAAGATTGTTGGGAGCAAACCACGATGTGCGAAGCTTCAGACCTTACAGAGGGGACACTTTACCATCAAGGTGAAATGTGAAATGGGTCTCTTGAGACGACACAATGATGATGGTTATTAGGTTCCATAGTGCAACATCGCGATGGCGATCAGAAGGCTCCAAGGGGCAACATCGTGACACCGGTAAGGTCTTAAGGCACGACACTTCAAAAGAGGTCTAATGTGTAAGACCATAGCTCACTATGAAAACTAATATAGTCCGACAGGATAATAAAATCGGGGTAGTCTACTGGGACAGTAAACACGGGGTAGTTCGTTGGGACGTTAAACACGAAGTAGATCGTTGGGACAATAAACACAAGGATTACAAGGTGTAAGATCATAGCTCGGGTTTGGCACCTAATAGAGTTCACTGGGAAATTAAACATAGGGTATATTGTGTAAGACCATAGCTCGGCTATGGTAGCTTAGAGAGTCCATCGAGACATTAAACTCAGGGTAGTCCATCAAGACGTGAAACATGGGTTCATAAGGTGAAAGACCATAGCTCGGTTATGATAGTGCATAACAAACCATTAGAATTGTAAAACCCCAAACCTGATTAAGAAGATTCGACCCGAAACCAGCGTGCCAAATTAGCCACTGAAGTAACTCTCTGTTGACTCCAAACCTAAACTCCAACACACCACTTTATAAATAGCATGCGAAAATAGTGTTAATTTTTAACAAAATAGCTTATCTGCCGTAATTCAGTGTAGCATATTAAACTAATTTTCGCACTTGAAGAGATTGAATACAAGCATTTTTATTATGTTTAATTAAGTTTTCTTAATTTCTTTTACATTCAATAAAAAGTGTAATTTGAGTCTTTTATTGATCTTAGGGGCTGAATTAGGCCTAAAGGTGAGCTAACATACTTTGTAAGTGTGTAGGAGACATTAGAAGGAGTACCAACGCTATACTGGTTGCTATGTTGCAACACAAGGAGTTTGATGTTGCAACATAGGGAGCAAAGAGCAAGAATTCCAAGACTGCCTTCAGTGTTGCGACACAACAAATGGATGTCGTGACACACCCCTAAAGCTATCCTGAGTACAAGCATACTGCCTTCGATGTTGCGACACGGGCACTAGGGTGTCGCGGCGTTGGTCCTATACAAGAAATACTTACGAGCCAGGGGCATTTTGGTCTACACAATCAAATATTAAACACAAGAGCATTATCTTATAACACCCCTAACCCATAACCGTCACCGAAATAGGGTTACAGAACATTACTGAAGTTTACAGAACAATTATAATTATTTCATGTCATTGATTATTCATATCTGAATCCAAACATATTCAATCATATTATCCTTTAAATGGACCATCGAGGCCCAAGTTATGCATTTGAAAAAGACGGGACTAAATCGGGAACTCAGAGAATTTTTCGCGAAATTACAAAATTTTTCTTAGGTGCAGGGGTCACACACCCGTGTGGGTAGGCCGTGTGGCTCACACGACCAAGTGACATGCCCGTGGCCTAGGCCATGTGGGCATTCAATGTGAGGCACACGGTTGTGTCCTAGCCCGTGTCTATACCCGTGTAACTCTCTGGCTTGGGTCACACGGCCAGCCACATGCCCGTGTGCTAGGCCATGTGTCACACACGGTTGAGATACACGCCTGTGTCTCTGCCCGTATGAAGTTATCTGGGCATTCTATTTCTCAATTTTAAGGATCCAGGGGACACACAGCCAAACCACACATCCGTGCGCATGGCCGTGTGTCACACACGGCTTAGACACACGCCCGTGTGTCTGCCAGTGTGGACGAAAATAGGCAATTTTTAAGGCCACTTTTCTCACCCAAATTTTCCCTCAACCTACAACAACACTTGAATACATTCATGTATTCATGTATTCATGTATTCAAACTTAACTATTTGTATAAACATATAAATTAAAAAAAATTCAATCTAATCATACCAAGCACTAAACGAGATAAATTGTAAGGATAGTTGTGAAGCAGTAACTCCTAAACAATAAGATAAAGTATGCTATAGATCAACTGGGATCCCCAACATGAATATTCAGCAGTATACCTTACTCGCAAGGTATAAAAGATAGGTGATTGTCGACGCAATAAAAATTAATGTATATCTTACCAAACGCCACTCTTTTATTAAGAACAAGTGACTTAACCATGCACATTAACCTCACCTTCCGATGATGGAAATATGACACTATTAAGAACAAGTGGACTAAATTCCTTTAGTCCTTACTCAACTTCCGCTGAAATGCTTATTAGCTCAAACTGTCATTGCACCTTCTAGTGTTAGTGACTGCAATAACACTTTCGTGATTAGAAAATTCAAACCTCCAAGATTAAAAAATAAAAATAAGATTTAATAAGATAACATTTAGCAAAGCATTCATTGTACTTCCATACAGTAGAAAATATAGAGTAATCACCAGCGTTTTCAAATAAATGAGAAAGAATTGAATGGAGAATACTATTCGTAGGCTACTCAATTGAATCTCTCTATTTCCCCTTGCTCTGCACTTAGATCCCTCATCAGAAGTGGATCTGTATTAGTCTTCATGTTGGCTCACCCCAAGGAGGCTCAAGCTGCCATGGTCATAAGCTTCAAAAATAAAATAGGGTAAGAGAATGGTGGTCAAGCCAAAAAAATCCTCTCTTCATTCTTCTCACGTTATCCTTTTATGTTTTCCTCAATAGTACAGTTGTCATTCCCTCAGGATTCTTTTGTCTTTGTTCGTACAGGGTAGTTACACCGAACCGGATAGCTCACATATGGTTGGCTCTTATCAGACAACTGTCAACTGCGATAACAATTTTGGACGTAATCTGGAATTAACTCATCCAGTCAAATTGCGGACATCTGTCGACTGCGGCGTTAATTTCGGACGCAATCCGGAATTTACTCATGCAACAACATTAATACAATAAGGTAGCAAAATTAAGGATAAAATAGGTTAGGTTTCACTGAGTTATAAAATGCAATTTACTAAACTAAACATGCTAAAATGTATGCTAAGGGTAACTAAATGGGAATAATTTAACCAATAAGTAGGGGGAAAACTTATGTTCTTTTTAGTGCTATCAGTTAAACAACATAGTCATTATAATAGCCCGATCTTTAGTGGTGCCAAAAATGGTGGTTTCGGAACCTCATTCTCGTATGATCAAGTTTGCAAATATTATTAATTAATATTTACGAGTTATTTATATTATTAGCAAATTTTGGTCTGGTGAAATTTGTCACTTGGATAGTTAGTTAAAGTACAAGTGTGTTTACCCTAAAGTTAGTAGTGATTATATGCATGAATTGAATTTTGGATAAGAAATTTTACTGAATTAGTGACTAATTAAGGTATAAGGACTAAAGTATAAAAATCATAAAAGTTAGTTACTATAGATTTCTACTAGTTAAATAGGTTGAATAATGATTGTTCAAGGTTAAAAATGGTTGTTTGCCCACTTTGTTAGATAGTGGATGGTTAGGTGCTTGTTTTCTTTAAAGTAATGTTAAATTTATAACTTAATTATTATATGTTAAAATGCTAAAAAAAGTCATCATCTTTTCATTCTGTTTCCCACCATCGAAAATATCAAGTAGAAGGAGGAACCATTTTTCAGCTTCAAGAAACATTCGACCCTTGCATGGCAAGCTTAAATCGACCCATTTTTCATAAATGTTTTGTTTTTGAGATCTTGAAGCTCGATTTAGCTAATTCGAGTGTTAGCTTTCACAACTGTTAAAGTTTATAAATGTTACCATTGATGAATGATTGATTAAGTTGGAAATATTTGGTTACATTTGATGCTTAGATATGAAAAAATGATTAATTTGTAAAATAAAAATTGCTAATTTTTAACATAGGTATTAAAGTGTGAATATTTCAAAATTTTTAACACTCGGTTATCTTGACAAACCCGAAATTCAGGGATAGTTAGAATTAAATTGAAAGGATTAGCGAAATTTTGAACAACACCCAGAAATTTAGAAAAATTTAGAGGTTGAATAGTAAATAGTTAGATCTCAATTTTGCTTCGGTTAGGGTTGAACTGGCTGGTTCCTTATTGGGAGACAATATGATTAAGGGTGAATAGTTGTGACGATCGGTGAAGATCGTGCCAAAGGAGTATATATATAGGGGTGTGTGTAGACAAAATTTCTCAATTTTGTTTTCACATTTTTCTTCCCGTAGCATCATCTTTGCTTTGAAGAAGAATAGGATTTAAACCAAATGAAGGTACATGCCACAATAGTCATGTGAATTGAAGTCTGGTAGTAGAGAAGTTGAAGAACTGGTAAGTTTCCTTACCTATCAGTACTTGTGGATTAAAGAAAAAGATAGAGTAATAAATCTTAAAAACTTCCTACAATTATGGATTCTTGTTTGAAGAGTTGGACATCATGAGCTTACCCAAATAAATAGTGGTCATGCTTAGTTGTCAGGACAAAGGAGGCTCTAGCGATTCAGACAAGCTAAACTGAAAAGGATAAGGAAGTGAGGTGAGTTTCTTTACCTTACCTTTGGATGATAGATGATGTTGTGTGACTTGCATGTAACACATTGATAATGTTCTGAGGTTGTCTAAGTTATGGTGTATTATGCCTGAAGAATGAGAAGGTTGTGTGTGTGCTTGATAATGTGTGAGTTTTCGCCAATTGACTACTGATTATTGAATGGTAGATAATGATAGATAATTTGGCATGATGTTATCTAAATGATAAATCATATGATATGCTTTATTATTGTATGCATGTTGAAATGGGGAAATTATTGACAGGTTAGTTGAAGTTAGGATGGGAAAAGGGTAACTCGGTTAGATACCGCCATACGATATTGTTGAGTGTGAACCGTGATGTACAAAGCTTTAGGCCTTATGGAGAGACACTGCAGAGTTTGAGCATCATGGTTAGGAATGGCTAGATGGATGAATGGAATGAGGAATAGGAAAATTGGAAGTCAATTAAATTTTTCCATACAAGATTGTTGGGAGCAAACCACGATGTGCGAAGCTTCAGACCTTACAGAGGGGACACTTTACCATCAAGGTGAAATGTGAAATGGGTCTCTTGAGACGACACAATGATGATGGTTATTAGGTTCCATAGTGCAACATCGCGATGGCGATCAGAAGGCTCCAAGGGGCAACATCGTGACACCGGTAAGGTCTTAAGGCACGACACTTCAAAAGAGGTCTAATGTGTAAGACCATAGCTCACTATGAAAACTAATATAGTCCGACAGGATAATAAAATCGGGGTAGTCTACTGGGACAGTAAACACGGGGTAGTTCGTTGGGACGTTAAACACGAAGTAGATCGTTGGGACAATAAACACAAGGATTACAAGGTGTAAGATCATAGCTCGGGTTTGGCACCTAATAGAGTTCACTGGGAAATTAAACATAGGGTATATTGTGTAAGACCATAGCTCGGCTATGGTAGCTTAGAGAGTCCATCGAGACATTAAACTCAGGGTAGTCCATCAAGACGTGAAACATGGGTTCATAAGGTGAAAGACCATAGCTCGGTTATGATAGTGCATAACAAACCATTAGAATTGTAAAACCCCAAACCTGATTAAGAAGATTCGACCCGAAACCAGCGTGCCAAATTAGCCACTGAAGTAACTCTCTGTTGACTCCAAACCTAAACTCCAACACACCACTTTATAAATAGCATGCGAAAATAGTGTTAATTTTTAACAAAATAGCTTATCTGCCGTAATTCAGTGTAGCATATTAAACTAATTTTCGCACTTGAAGAGATTGAATACAAGCATTTTTATTATGTTTAATTAAGTTTTCTTAATTTCTTTTACATTCAATAAAAAGTGTAATTTGAGTCTTTTATTGATCTTAGGGGCTGAATTAGGCCTAAAGGTGAGCTAACATACTTTGTAAGTGTGTAGGAGACATTAGAAGGAGTACCAACGCTATACTGGTTGCTATGTTGCAACACAAGGAGTTTGATGTTGCAACATAGGGAGCAAAGAGCAAGAATTCCAAGACTGCCTTCAGTGTTGCGACACAACAAATGGATGTCGTGACACACCCCTAAAGCTATCCTGAGTACAAGCATACTGCCTTCGATGTTGCGACACGGGCACTAGGGTGTCGCGGCGTTGGTCCTATACAAGAAATACTTACGAGCCAGGGGCATTTTGGTCTACACAATCAAATATTAAACACAAGAGCATTATCTTATAACACCCCTAACCCATAACCGTCACCGAAATAGGGTTACAGAACATTACTGAAGTTTACAGAACAATTATAATTATTTCATGTCATTGATTATTCATATCTGAATCCAAACATATTCAATCATATTATCCTTTAAATGGACCATCGAGGCCCAAGTTATGCATTTGAAAAAGACGGGACTAAATCGGGAACTCAGAGAATTTTTCGCGAAATTACAAAATTTTTCTTAGGTGCAGGGGTCACACACCCGTGTGGGTAGGCCGTGTGGCTCACACGACCAAGTGACATGCCCGTGGCCTAGGCCATGTGGGCATTCAATGTGAGGCACACGGTTGTGTCCTAGCCCGTGTCTATACCCGTGTAACTCTCTGGCTTGGGTCACACGGCCAGCCACATGCCCGTGTGCTAGGCCATGTGTCACACACGGTTGAGATACACGCCTGTGTCTCTGCCCGTATGAAGTTATCTGGGCATTCTATTTCTCAATTTTAAGGATCCAGGGGACACACAGCCAAACCACACATCCGTGCGCATGGCCGTGTGTCACACACGGCTTAGACACACGCCCGTGTGTCTGCCAGTGTGGACGAAAATAGGCAATTTTTAAGGCCACTTTTCTCACCCAAATTTTCCCTCAACCTACAACAACACTTGAATACATTCATGTATTCATGTATTCATGTATTCAAACTTAACTATTTGTATAAACATATAAATTAAAAAAAATTCAATCTAATCATACCAAGCACATATATGTATTAAACATGATATAACCTCATACACAAACATCAAACATGCCATCACTAGCCATTCCAATGGCTAATTACAATCGACCATTTACTTGCCATTATTGGCCAATTTACCCTATACATGCCATGATACCAAAATTTAGTTTGCTTTATATACCAAGAACTCCAAGGAATAGTGTGATGTGACTACGACAAAGTTCCAACCTTCACAAGCTTCCAAGTACTATAAAAAAACTAAAAGAAAAAGAAACCAAGTAAGCATTTAATGCTTAGTAAGTTCGTATAACAAGAATTTAACTTACCAATCATGTTCATTCAAAGTAAGCATACAAACATGCATCCAAAACATTTTGGCCAATTGCCTAAACATATGCTCTCATCAAACAAGTTAGTCATGAAATTTCACATGAATATCAAGAAATTAGAGATGAGCTCATCGTACAACAATTTCCAAGTATTTCAGGGATATTCGAGATATAATTCATTTAACTATTATATTTTTCTCACATCAGGAGTTTTGTTCATCGAATCATTGAAATATCGATCGATAGCCGGGCAGTACACACATGGTGTACAAAACAGTTATCCGTAAATTCATATTCAAGGGTGCTTTTTAAGGCACATAATTGGGAGCACTCTCTCGAGCATATGACAGGAAGCTCATGTGAACCACGTAAACAGGAAGCTTATCCGGGCTGTATAACGGAAAGCTCATAAGAGCCATAATCAGGAAGCTCACGTGAGCCAATAACAAGTAGCTCCAAAGAGCCATTAACGGGAAGCTCTAGATAGCTATATATTAGGAAGTTCAAGCGAGTCATTATCAGGAAACCCTGAAGAGCCATTAATTAGGAAGCTCAAAAAGAGCCATTAATCAGGAAGTTCACGAAGAGCCATATAATAGGAAGCTCACAAAGAACTGCGGTATGTCCGTAACACATGCAGGATCAATACTGATCAGGATGCTCGTAGGAACCATGTAATGGGAAGCTCGAGAGGGCTAATAACAAGATGCTCTTTTGAGCTTAGGTGTGTCCGCAACATATGCAAGACCACAACCAATTCGGGAAATTTGTATCCATCAAATTTCATTCATTCATACGAAATTTAACGTTTATCGGGCATGGCAGACATATAATTATTTTCATATACATAACAGTTTCATAGTTCACATACACATCATTCAATTCAAACATATAATTACACAATTAAGTTTACACGAATTTACCTCAACACTTGTTCATATACGAGAATCTACTAATCCGACACCTTTTCTTTTCCTCGATCTAACTCTTTATTTGGTCTTTTCGGATCTATATAAATATATTAAATCATCAATTCATTACAATTCATATTCAAATCAACCCAATTCACATCTTAGGCAAAAGTACCATTTTGCCCCTATACTTTTAAGTAATTCCAATTTCGTCCTTAGGCTTTGAAAATGAAATTCATATAATTTAATCCTAATTCCAAGCCTAACTAATTTTTACATATAACAATAATAGTCCTTGTATTGCATAAAAATCTAAAGTTTTCCATGAATTTTACATCTTTTCAATTTAGTCCCTAAATCACAATTTCATGGAAATTTCTTTTGCAAAAGTTGTTTATCTATAAACAACCTTTCATTTTCAAAATTTCAACACACTCATCCATGGAAAAATATTAGTACTTTGATAACTTTACAAATTGATCCCCAAAATAGATAGATTAGGTTATTACGATATCATAAATGTAAAAATTACGAAAAGCGGGACATGATTACTTACCCAATTAAGCTTTCCTGAAGTTCACTCTCTTAGCTAGGGTTTCCATAGAGAATTTTGGGGAAGATGATAATAATATGATATTTTCTTTTATTTTATTATTTATCACCCTATCATCTTTTTTTTTCTTTCTAATTTCATCATTTTCTTTTCTTTAAATGAATAAATCATCATAAATATCTACTAACCCTTCTTAATGGTCTATCTACCATATAAGGACTTCAACTTTTGAATTTCATAGCTATTTGCTACCTATAGCTACTAGAACTCAACTTTTGCATTTTATGCAATTTGGTCCTTTTATCAATTAAACATGAAATCGGAAAAATTTTTTCCTAACAAAATTTTCATACATTATTCCTATCATATTGTAGACCATGCAATAATTTTAAAATATTTTTTTCTTTTTGACTCAAATTTATGGTCCCGAAACCATTGTTTTGATTTCATTGAAAACGAGTTGGTTCAACTCTCCCCCCTTAAAGAATTTTTGTCCTCAAAAATCTTACCAGTAAAGAGGTTCTAGTATTGTTTTTATCATTGTTTCCTCCAGTTCCAAGGTAGCTTCTTCTATTTCGTGTCGTTGCCAAAGAACTTTTACTAAAGTTACATTTTTATTTCTTAACTCTTTTGTCTCACGTGCCAGAATTTTGATCGGTTCGTCACTGTAAGTCATGTCAGGTTGAATTTCAACTTCTATCAGAGAAATAATGTGTGAAGGATCTGATCGGTACTGTCGCAACATATACACATTAAAAACATTATGAATTCTGTCAAGCTCTGGTGGTAATGCCAATGGGTTATCTCATATGGTCCGATGAACCGTGGGCTCAGTTTTCCTTTGCGGCCAAACCGAAGAACTTTCTTCCAAGGTGACACTTTCAAAAATACCTTGTCTCTTACTTGAAATTCTATCTCTTTTCGTTTAAGATCGACATAAGACATTTGACAATCAGACGCTGCTTTTAAACTATCCCGAATCACCTTCACCTTTTCTTTAGTCTCACGGATTAAATCAACTCCGTATATCTTTTTCTCACTAAGCTCAGTCTAATACAACGGAGTTCTACATTTATGACCATATAGAGCATTATACGGTGCCATTTTAATGCTGGACTAATATCTATTATTAAATGCAAATTCAACTAAAGGTAGATACTTTTCCCAGTTACCTTCAAATTCTAGTACACAGTACCAAAGCATATCTTCTAGAATATGGATTACACGCTCAAACTGACCATCAGCTTGAGGATGGAATGCAGTACTAAAATGTAATTGTGTACGTAGAGCTTCTTGCAACTTACTTTAAAATTGGGATGTAAACCGGGATCTCTATCGGAAATAATAGAGACTGACACTCCATGTAATCTGACAATCTCAGAAACATATAACTCAGCCAACCTGTCTAGAGAGAAATCCATACGTATTGGAATAAAGTGTGCAGACTTCATTAAACGGTCAACAATTACCCAAATGACATCTTTCTTTTTCAGAGATAAGGGAAATCCTGATACAAAGTCCATGGTAACTCTTTCTCATTTCCACTCAGGCATCGTAACTAGCTGTAATAATCCCAAAGGCACCTAGTGTTCAGCTTTAACTTGCTGACATACCAAACACTTAGACATAAATTTAGAAATGTCACATTTCATTCCCCGCCATCAGTACATCTTTTTCAAATCATTATACATTTTATTACTCTCCGGATGCACAAACATAATACCATTGTGAGCTTCGTACAAAATCTTCTGTAGAAGTTTTGAATTCTTCGGTATACATATTCTACATCTGAATAACAAACAACCATTAGGCCCAATCTAAAATTATGAATTGGAATTTAACTCACAGTGAACCCGTTTAGCTTGTAGTTCCTCATCATTTTTCTGAGCTTCATAGATCTGCTATAGAAATGTCAGTTTAGCTTTTAACTTAGCTATGATTGAACCATCATCAAACAAAGACAACCGGGTATTCATTGCTCGTAAGACAAACAGGGATTTTCTGCTCAGAGCATCTATAACCACATTGGCTTTTCCCGGATGATAATTAATAACCAGATCATAATCTTTTAATAACTCAAGCCACCTGCGCTATCTCAAATTCAAGTCTTTTTGCGACATCAGATACTTCAAACTTTTATGATCAGTGAATATGTGACATTTTTCACCAAATGGATAGTGTCGCCAAATTTTCAACGAAAACATAATGGTTATCAATTCTAGATCATGTATCGAGTAGTTCTTTTCATGTGGTTTTAGCTGTCTAGAAGCATAGGCTATTACCTTACCTTCTTGCATCAAGACACAACCCAAACCATTCAATGATGAATCACTGTAAATTGTAAATTCTTTACCCAATTTAGGCTGAACTAGTATGGGTGCTTCACTCAACAGAGTTTTCAATCTATCAAAGCTCTATTGACATTTATCAGTCTATTCAAATTTCACATCTTTCTGCATCAAGCAAGTCATCGGAGAAGCTATCATCGAGAACCTTTTTACAAACCTCCGATAGTAACCTACTAATCCTAGAAAAATTCTTACTTCAGACACCTTTTTCGATGGTTTCCAGTTAACAATTACTTAAATTTTGTTTAGGTCCACTCTGATGCCTTTAGCATATACTATATGTCCAAGAAAAGCAAGTTCTCAAAGCCAAAATTCACATTTACTAAATTTGGCATACAGTTGTTTCTTACGTAGAGTTTGCAACACAATCCTCAGATGGTCAGCATTTTTATTTTCATTTTGGGAGTATACCAGAATATCATGAATAAACACCACAACCAACCTATCTAGATACGGTCTGAAAATTCTATTCATTAAATCCATGAATATCGCAAGTGCATTAGTCAAGCCGAACGGCATCACAAGAAACTCATAGTGCCCGTACTTGATTTTGAAGGTTGTCTTTGGCACATCTGACTCTTTCAGTTGTAGCTGATAGTAACCGAAACGAAGATCAATATTTGAAAATATAGTGGCACCTTTAGGAAATGGGTTCTTATTCTTTATTGTAACTTTGTTGAGCTACCGGTAATTAATACATAATCTCAAAGATCCATTTTTCTTTTTAACAAAAAAAACCGGCGCACCCCAAGGTGAAAAAATTGGTCGAGCAAAATCTCTATCATTCAACTCTTTTAACTCTGTAGAGGTCATTCTATAAGGTTCTATAAATATAAGAGTTGTTCATAGAATAAGATTTATAGAAATTCTACTGTTCTGACCGATGGTAATCCAGGTAATTCCTCCAGAAACACATTAGGATACTCACAAACAACCGACACTGATCTAACCTTCAACTCAGATACTTTAGTGTCCATCACATAAGCAAGATAAGCATCATACCTTTTTCTGATATATTTCTATGCTGATATAGCTGAAATCACATTAGACAACCCATCTAGTTTATCAGATTCAACATGGGGCAATTCACCATTCTGACATTTTATCACAATATACTTCTGTTTACAATTTACCACTGCATCATGCTGAGTTAGCCAGTCCATTCCCAGAATTACATCAAATTCATCAAATGGCAACAACATCAGATCAGCTAAGAAACAATAACCCCGTACCATTAACAGATAATTTTTAGAAACTTTATCCACCATCACATACTAGCCCAAGGGGTTTGAAACTTTAACCACGAATTTAGTGGATTCGACAGGTAAATTTTTAGCAGACACTAAATTTGTGCATATGTATGAATGTGTTGAACCAGGATCAATCAAAGCAGAAATATTAGTATCAAGAAGAGAAAAAGTACTAGTAATTTCGTCAGCTGCAGAGGCATCTTTACGTGCACGTATAGCGTATGTCCTTACCGGCGCTCGTGCTTCAAATTTAACAGTTAAATCTTTTGTCATACATCGGCTACCACTGACATTGCCAGGATGACGGGGTGGTCTACCTCTCAAGGCGAGGTTACTCGGCTTTGAAGTCTAAACATTGTCCTTTTCAGGCTTTTCTAGGCAGTCTCTTAGATAGTGGTCAAGAGAACCACATCTAAAACAAGCTCTACTTCTCATACGGCATTCACCAAAATGCAATTTATTACAATATTTGCATCTCTATTTGGGGCTTCCTACACTTCCTACACTTGTTACAGATGGGGACGGAGATCTCGGATTAGAGCGTTGCATAGTTCGGGCTCTACCAGAGTACTCCGTAGATGTAACAAAATGATCATGATATTTCTTTGATTTCTTTAAAGCCAACGATTGTGACTTTACCATAAAAGTTTTACTTGAAACCCGGGTTTCTATCTCTGCCTGCCTCTTTTCTTTACTTAATTTTTCAAATTTATGTGCTTGGTCAACCAGTACCACAAATTCTTTTAGTTCTAGAATCCCAACTAACAACTTGATGTCTTCATTTAATCCCTCTTCAAAATGTTTACACATGGAAACTTTGGTCGAGATACATTCTCTGGCATATTTAATTAACCGAAAAAATTCCCGCTCGTACTCAAATACAGCATATTCCCCTGTTTAAGTTCTAAAAATTCCTTCCTTTTCTGATTAGAGAATCTCTGGCTAATATACTTCTTTTTAAACTCTGTTTGGAAAAATTCTCATGTGATACTCTCTCTCGGTACAACAGAAGTCAGGGTATTCCACCACTGATAGGCTAAATATTTTAGCAGGGATACAGCACATTTCAAACATTCATCAGACATGCAAGATAATTCATCTAGAACCTTATGGTGTTTTCTAGCTAGAATTCAGCCCTTTCTGGATCGTTTTCAGCAGTAGCTCTAAATTCTTCTGCCCCATATTTACGAATTTTATCTACTGAGGGATTACAAATTCTAACAGGTTTTGTACCTTGTGGTATATCAGGAACCAGTTGAGGAGTAGGAGGGGGAGGGGGAGGTTGTTGTACAACAGGATTTGTTCTTAAGTATACAGTGAACATTTATTCATCATTTGAAAGAAGGCTTATTTAGCCTCCGCACCTCGTCCCTCATATACGGGCCTTCTACTACTAGATACTGCTATTTGTTCTAAAGCTTGAGCATTTCTCTCATCTTCCTAAGATTCAACTCGGTTAGACGATATTACTATATGAAAAACATGTTTAAAATGGTCAGAAGATATCACACTATCACAAATTATATAATGACATGTATAGCTAAATTTGTACTGGCTATGTTAGTCCAAGAATTGGCTAAACTGTAGCTCTGATACCAACAAATGTAACAGCCCCAACCCACAACATCGTCAGAATAGGGTTACAGAGCATTACTGAAGTTTACAGAACAATTACAGTTATTTCATGTTATTCATTATTCATATCTGAAACCAAACATATTTAATCATATTGTCCATTACATGGACCCTCGAGGCCCAAGTTATGCATTAGAAACAAGACGGGACTAAATCGGGAACTTAGAGAATTTTTCACAAAATTACAAATTTTCTCTTCGGTGCAGGGGACACACGCCCGTATGGGTAGGCCGTGTGGCTCACACGGCCAAGTGACACGCCTGTGTCTTAGGCCGTGTGGGCATTCAATGTGAGGCACACAACCGAGTCCCAGCTTCTGTCTATACCCGTGTAAGTCTCTAACTTGGGTCACACGGCCAGCACACGCCCTTGTGCTAGGCCGTGTGGACAATTTAATTTTAAAAAATTAGGTGCAAGGTTCACAAGGCCAATACACACACCCGTGTACTAGGCCGCGTGTCACACACAATCGAGACACGTGCCCGTGTATCTACCTGTGAGAAGTTATCTGGGCATTCTGTTTCTGAATTTTAAGGATGCGGGGACACACGGCCAAACCACACATCTGTGCGCATGGCTGTGTGTCACGCACGGCTGAGACACACGCCTGTGTTTCTACTAGTGTGGACGAAAATAGGCCATTTTCAAGGCCACTTTTCTCACCATAATTTTCCTTCAACCTACAACAACACTTGAATACATTCACCAACCAATTCAAGACATTAAACCAAGCCAAAACAAATCTTATGCATGATATATCATCACATGTATTCATGTACTCAAACTTACCTATTTGTATAAACATATAAATTTACCAAAAATTCAATCTAATCAAACCAAGCACATATATGTATTAAACATGATATAACCTCATATACATACACCAAAGTGCCATCACTAGCCATTCCAATGGCTAATTACAACCAACCATTTACATGTCATCATTGGTCAATTTAACCTATACATGCCATTATACCAAAATTTAGTTTGCTTTATATACCGAGAAGTTCAAGGGATAGTGTGATGTGACTCCAACCAATTTCAACCTTCACGAGCTTCCGAGTACTGTAAGATTCACTCTCAAAGTTTGCTTTTTAATATTTGCTTGGGGATGATCTCTTTTTCTTCATTACAAAGGATGTTTATAATCTGTACTTCTCATCTACGGTAACGTAAGTCAATCTAATCAACTTCTTTTCAAATATAGATTTGATTTCTATTAAAAAGTTCAATTTATATAATTCACTATACATATCTCTATGAATTTATAAACCCTTCACGCATTTAGTTATTGGGATTTTTATATAGAGATAAATATTTTTTAATAGAATTGATTGGTTTAACTTTGAATTTTGATTAAGATATACGATTATTGCGGAATGTGAGTAAAAGTACTTACTTGTCATGAACTCTGGGATATTCACCCTGTCTGTGATAATTTCATATCATTGTAAAATTTGAGATGAAGTTATGTCATAAGAGGTGGAGGTTAGAAAATGTTTATGTTTAAACTTTTATAACTATAAAGTTATTTTAATTTGACATTATAATATTTTGTATTTTGTTGTAGTATGATATATAAAATATATATTATCTAACCACAATAATTTATTAGTGACATGAATTTATTATTTGTTACGTTTAATATATGTTTTATTTATACTTATTCATTTAATTTTTATATGAATAAATAAAATTTTATTTAAAATAAATTAAGCATCCATTAAGGTTATACAATAAAATGATTATATGCTCCTAAAGAGCTAATATTGCATCAAACTGTAAAAAGCTCTTTAACAGCTTATATTTTAGCCCCTTGTGATGCAAAATTTATAAAATATAATATTGTTTTTCAGATCAAAAAGACATATGTTGAATAAAACCTTCATGTTTTTACATTAAAACCATATATATGAATAACATGAGATACTCATGTATTTGTATTATATATATTCCTGAAGGAATACATTACACTATATGATTGAAATATCTAATGTGCTCCTGTAGTAGCAATATTGTGAAAAGGAATTTAATAGTATTTTCAAACGATCTCATGCCTTCTAGTGGCTATGCAAAGTAATAAGTTACTAATGAAAAATTCTGAAATTCTTCCCACTAGCTTTGCTTCATTCCCTGAAGTAAATGTAGCAATACATAACAATTATGAAAAATAAAAATATAGAGATCATGATTGTTGTTGTAATCAAGGATGTGATTGGAGACTCATCATGACAACATGAATAGATAAATTTTGATTTAAAATCCACGCATATTTTGCGATGGTGATTATGAAATAAAGAATCAATGGAGGCATTTAGAAGTCTATCCTACTAGATTTATTACATTCCCTAAAGTGAATGCAAACATAAAGAAAATAAAAGATATAATTATGGACCACTAAAAGTTGGAACATAGTAATAAATAAGAGAAAAATGAGAGTTCTCAAGATAACTCTTCAAAGGGTAAAGTTAACTTATGTTATCAACGTGATATGAAAGATTATTGGCCATATATGTGGCCTAAATATTGTGCTTCTATTAATATTCTTTGAGGAATGATATGAAAATGTAGTAATAAATTCTATCATTATAGATAGAAAGTATTTATCTTATTTGGTACTAAAACAAACAAATATTATTCCAATATTTGATAGTACAAAATTAGTAGAAAGCTCTAGAAGAGCTAATATTAATATCTTGTGATGGTTAATCCATTGGTTTTAAAAGATATTTATAATGGATCTTATATTGAGATTGTGAATGAGAAAAATATTATATTTCATATGAATCACTATTGTTATAAATATCTGTTTTGAAAAGATGAAAAGAGAGGATTGGGTTATTAATTTATATTTATTTTAAAATATTTGTGATCTTCATTTTTCATCATCCCCATTAAGGGGTTGAAAACAAAATATTTGACTGTGAAATATCTATTTATGAGTAATGAAATATGATAATTCTATCTAAAGCTTGTTATGGTTGGATGCACTTGAAGTTGCAATTTTTTTTTAGATATTTGAAGATTTTGGCATATTCCTTGAAGTGAATATTGTTTATAATTGTTTGGAAATTATATTTATTTTGTTGACTTAGTGACATTATAATCTTCACATTGATTTAGACATTTCTAGTAGTAAATGTCACAATATCACTTATATGTGGATACAAAGTAAAAGGAATGATAGTAAAATTATTAATTTGTTACAATTTAGTACAATTGCAACACATGTTAAAGTAAATCAGAAGTTTACTGATACAAATCCATTTACTATTTGGCATGACCATTTAGACCATCCTGGATCGTATATGACACGAAAATTAATTAAGAATTCATATGGACATTCATTAAAGAACCAAAAGATTCTTTAATTTAAAAGAATTCTTATATGTTACTTGTTCTCAATGAAAATTGATTATTAGAAACTCACTAGCTAAAGTTGAGATTTTATGTCTTACATTCTTGAAATGAATATGGGTCCATTCATCCACCATGTGGATGGTTTTGATATTATATGATTTTGGTAGATGCGTACACAAAATAATCACATATGGCTTATCAACTTGAAATATGTCATTTGCAAGATTACTTGTTTAAATAATTAATTTCAGATCATGCAATTAAGACGATTCATCTTGCTAACACTAGTGAGTTTATATCTCAGTCCTTTATTGATTGAGTTTGAAAAACTTTTGTAAAAGTTTGTTATGTATGCGCATAATGGTTTAGAGAAATTATTGATTGAACACCTCTGATTAATGTCTAAACCATTACTTATGAGAACTAAACTTCCTATTTCAACATGAGATTATGTTGATTTACGTGTTGTACGCATCAAGCCAATAAGTTATAAATACTCCCCATTACAATTGGTTTTTGATAAAAAGCTAAATATTTCTCATCTTTGAATTTTTGTATGTGTGTATATGTTCCAATTGCTCCACCATAACGCACAAAGATGAGTGAGTTCTCAAAGAAAGTTGAGAATATATATTAATTACAAGTTTCTTTATACTATTAGATGTTTTGAATGTATTCGAGATTCAATTATGACATGATTTGTGATTACAATTTTGATTCGATAGTCTTCCTGACATTAGGGGAGAGAAATAATAACTTGTAATAAGTTAGGGGGAGAGTAATTTGAACCAGAAGTTCAATAGGGATAACTCATTACAAGTTAACTATTAGATGTATTTACAAACTTAATGAGAATAACCAAGTGTTATATACCATCTAATATTTTAATTTGAATGAAAGTCCCAATAGGACAATTAGTTAGAATAAATAATAGATTGATAGGTTCTAAAGATAAAAATTCTTCTAGATGGTCATATAGTGGAGGCGGGTGCTCCTAAGACATAAATAATAAGTAAAACTTTAGAAGAGATTCAAGTACCTAAAACTGAATTTTAAAATAATGAAAATAAGAGATCTTGATAAGTTATGTCAATTCGAGAAAATGTGGAACTGAATAATAAAAGTGATCTATAATGATTTTGCATGCAATATTATTATTGAAATAATGAAATAAAAGGAGGATCTTGAATAAATCCATTAAGAAATATAGATATGAAATAAATTCATCAAAATAGAAAGACGCAACTCAAGTACAATTAAATTCGTGGAGTTTTTGGACCAGTAGTCCAAATATCTAAAGGTATAAAGCCAGTGAGGGTGCAATTGAAGTAGTTTTGAAAAAGCAGAATAAAAAAATGAAGTTTTTCACTAAGTCTTGGCATTTATTATGAAAAGATATAATATTCTTTTATTTTGGATGAAATAACCTTTAGATATATTATTAACTTGACAATTCATAAAAGATTTAACTTGCGTCTAATGATTATTGTCACATCCTTTTATGAATCACTATATAGTAAAGTTTATATTAAAATCCTTGAAGGATTTAGGATACTAGAAGCATATTGAAATTCTCAAGAAATTGTTCATTTATATGAATTGAAATAATTTGAACATATGTGGTAAATTTGACTTAGTGAATAGTAGTTGAAGGAGGATTATAAAATGATCCAAAATACCTATTTGTGTTTTTTTTAAAGAATCATGATTGAAGTTTGTTATAATTATTGTTGAATCTCCTAAAGAGATCAAAATATGTTTTCCCCAAATTTCCCTCACTCATGACTTTTAAAAGAATGGTAATAAAAGTTCTTAGCAAATTCATTCAAATAGTCATTTGAAAAACTAGTATTCCAGATTGAATACGTCGAATATGAGAAAATATGTGATGTTTTCATGAGGGAGAGTAAATACGCATTGCACTCTTTTTCCCTTAATCGATGTTTTGTCCCATTAGGTTTTCCTGGTAAGGTTTTTAATGAGGCAGCATATTATACGTATTATAGATTGTGTACTATTTTTCCTTCATTAGGTTTTTATCCCACAAGATTCTTCCTAATAAGGTTTTAACAAGGCACATTATCTACCAATGGACATCCAATGGGGAGTGTTATGAATATCTTATTAAGTGGATGTCCATCATGATCAAGATAAAGTTTTAATGTACTTTAAATTCAAATAGTTATTAGAATTAGATCTTACTTCTTTTATACTTCTTATGTCTATAAATAGAAACTCTGGTGAAGCATTGTAATCACCCATTTTGATCAATAAAATACAGCCTCTATTGCTTTCATATTTTCTTTCTTCTTTCTTCTCTCCATCTATCTTTGTTTTATAACATCTTTTAATTTTAAGCAATTTTTTTGATCTATATTAAATCAAATTTGAACAATTTTTTTATTTTAAATCAGATTAATTATATATAAAACATATATTTATGATAATTTAATTATAAATTATATAAAATATTAATATAATAATTTTTAAATAATGAATAAACTTTAAATCGATTAAAATTAAAATTAAAATTAAAATTAAAATAATGATAAAGATGGGGTTTAATGATACTGATTTGATTCTTCTTTTTTGGGCTTCAATTTTGAATCAATTTAGAGTTTGTTTCGTTATTTAAAAATTATTTTATACTAATATTTTATAATTAAATTTACATAAAAATATTTTTGATATATATTTAATGTAAAAACTTGTTCAAATTTGATTTAATATAAACTGAACAATTTATGTCTTTCATATTTAAAAAAATTTTTTTTTAATTTTAAAGATTTGTTAAATTTACACAATTTTTATTTTTATTGAAAATATGGAAAAAAACTTCTGAATTTTAAAACTTTTTTTTTGTAATTGTTTATGTACTTTTAAAGTAAGAACCAAATTGACAAGAAAATGTAAATGTTGAGGACTAAAAGAGTTATTTTACCTTTTTTATAACAATGACATCACCTATTATAATGGAAAAATATATGGAGGGACTAAAATTTTTAAATAAAAAAAGTATAGGGACTTAATGTTTCAAAATTAATGTATAATGATTAAAGTTTAAATTTTGGAAGAGTATAGGGACCTTTACCATATTTAAACCAAGAAAAAGAAAGTAAGGCAAATTCAAAAGAAATGGGAAGCTACGTCTCAGTCTCTAACACTCTTAACGAATTCAAATTTTAACACCCCATTACCTGACCCGATCGTTGGGTCCGAACTACAAGGTGTCACACTCGTTGTTGGAGCAACTACGATCATTTACAATAGAATTATACTATTAGATGATTAAATTCAAGAAAAATATGCATTCAAATAAATATACAATCATTTTTGGGTCTTACAAGAGCTTATGAAAGCCTTAAAGCTAACCCGAGATAGAAATAGGACCAATTTGTAAGAAATTCAAAATATTGGGATTAACGTCGTGACATCAATCCTTTCACATCGTGAGGCCGCCAAACAATTTTTCACGTCACGTCCTGACGTCGTGACGTCACTCACTATTTTGACCTCATTGAGGCCACGAGGTTCCTCGTCTCGAAGTTTTATTATATGTCATTTCTCGTCGCAACGTCATTTGAATGTCACATTATATTTCTGCAATTTCAAGTGTTCACCAACCTGCAACTTTACCATTCATTTACCAAAAAATTCAGCCAACATGAAAGCTATCCCATGCAATAGTTAACTTAATCTCATATCATTTTATACCAAATGCTTTCCATAACATAAATTCATGTTTATGCCAATCTTACAAACTACTATACTATACTACCACTTCTACTTCACTTGTTTAAGTTCATTACATGTCTAATTCATCATTTTAAGTACCTAAGTATTTCCATTTATGCTAATAAGGTTACCATTTCTCATTAAACAGTATAATTATGATAACATAATATCAATATAGATTTAAGGATAAACTACACTCATGGTCACTCTGAAATAGGATTTTCCTATTTTGGATTTTTTTATATAAATAATATAAAAAAATTAATTAATTACTAAAATAGGTTGGGAGACAAATTATTTATGAAAATGGGCTGTTTGCTACAATGCCCGCCGGTGCCACTTGACACATTGGCGGCACCACCCTCCCTTGTCAGTCAATCATTGTGTAATTATGTGAAAATATGGGTATACACGATGAAAAAATAAAAAATAAATAATTTTTTAATGGTTTTGCCGGTCTGTTAGACGGCACCAATAATTTTTTTAAAAAAATTTGAGTGTAAAAGAAACGTTGAAAGAGAAAAAAAAAACTAAAAAATAAATAAATGGGGAGATCACGAGCTACCCCCTTTATTTTCATTTTCAGTTTTATTATTTTTTTCCTTCCCCTTATAAAACCCATGCCCCCTCCCCTTTTCCTCAGCTGAGGTTGAAAGAAAAAAAAAAAATATATATATATATATATATTTTTATAGTGTTGGTGTTATAAGAGAATGGTGATTTGTGTTGGTGTTTTAGGGGGAGAAAATTTGATAGTTTTAAGGTATGTTTTTATTGTTTGTTATAATAATTTGTATATTTTATTAATGTTTAAAATTTTAATTATTTTTAATATTTAGATTTAATATTTAAGATTATATTTTTATTTGTAAAGACTATATTTTTTTATATTTTTATTTGTAAAGACTATATTTGTGTTTAAGGTGTAGGGATGGATTAATATAGTTTTAATGTTTGTTTTTTTTTAGTTTGTAATAATAATTTTTAGATTTAATGTTTAAGATAATAAAAATAACATAAAAAATTAAATAATTACCAAAATGGGATAGGGGAAATTGAATTACGAGAATGGGTTGTTTTCTACAGTTTGTTGTGTCTATATTTATATATATATTTAATAATGATACTTAAATTTAAGTTGAAAAAGTACGAGTTATAGTAAATTGTTTTAAATAATTTTTTTAGTCGATGATTAAAATTTTTAGTGTTTGTACAAATATAGAAATGAATTTTTTGATCAGAGCAACCGATCATATAATAATGATGATTAATGTGTCAATAAAACAATTGTTATTTGTTATTCACTGATATATTTATAAAGTTGCACGCCATTTTTTATTTAATTGTCATATTTAACTCATGCTATAATTTAATATAGATAGGGCGAGTACCGAGTGTTGAGGGCATGTGTCAATGGTCTAAGCTATCAGCTAGATGAACGTATTTTGCCATACTTGGACGCCGTCAAATTTGGAGCAGCGGCATTGATTCGATTGTTTGAGTTGAGGGTCAACTTAATATCCGCCTTGGTTGAGCGGTGGCGCTCTGCACACATTTCATTTTTCGTGTGGGGAGTGCATCTCGCTCTGAAAAATGTCGCATTGCAACTCTGTAACAAAAACCTTATAGAGTTACTTGTTATAAAGTGTCCAAATTTTACAAAACATATTCATTTACTTGTTTATTACCAAAACCGTCGTGATTTTATTCATTCGCCAAAACATAATTTGTAGCAGAAATCTTAAAAGTCATTATTTTTTAGAAACCTAGTTCGTGTTTCCAGAAAAACCGTTGTTTGCATAAAACCATTGTTTTTGAAAATCATTTCAACAACAATGCGGGATAGAAAACAATCAAACCAAAACCAACAGTTAAAACCATACAGTCAAGAAAGTCCCAAAAATTACAAACTCTCAAATAAATCCAGAATTTTAAAAATATCGAAAACCCAAAAGTAGTTTTATCTAGTGGTCACTGTTGAGCCTTCGTCACACCGACCCGCCTAAGTTCAAAGGTTACATGTACATAACAGACAAACAGATGTGAGTTTTCATAAACTCAGTGTGTAACCCAACAGAGATAAACATACAAATGTACACAGTATTCTTATATGCAAGACAGATACAAATACAGACCTAAGTCCTTAGTAGATACAAATATCAGAATCAGCTAATCCAGAAAGATATACAGAATCCTACCCCCATCCTCTACACACCATCTCTGTCCATCACATCACACCAAGTGGGGTTAAAAACACTCACCCATCCTTACACACTATATAATGTCGATGCAACAAAAAATAGATAATATGCAGTCAAGCTACCAGAATATAGGCGAAAGGTTGCCTTACAGATCACTTTTTCCGCATATACAAATCCCATCCCAAACACAGATACAGAATATAGATACAGAAATAGTAGATTTAACATGCTTAACATGCTCGCATACGGATAACATACATACTTAAACAGTGCAGCCAGACATACATATCAGTTTCTTACTCAGATTAGAATATCAGATTATTAGATCACATGAAAAAGAGTTTGATTAGCCCTTATTCACCCTACGGTAGGCCCACAGACATTCGAAACAACCCGTGTGACCCTAGGGAAAATTTCAAAAATTTTGGGCTCACATGCCCATGTGGCTTACACGTGTAGGCCCACACGCTTGTCGTCACACGGTCGTGTCTCGCACATGGCTGGCCATACACCCATGTGGCATCGACAGACCCAATTTTTGGCTTTTGTCGAAACCTCGTTTTCTCAAGATTAAGGTACACACCTGGTTTAGATTTGATGCGAACCCACTCCTGAGACCACCAGAACTTAAAAACAGCATTCCAACTACTGATTAACAGAAAATTTGCAAAATCCACAACAAAAAATCGAATCGCACAAACGAACTTACTGCCAATAAGAACCACTACGCTCATGGTTTAGGCTGTTGAAGCGTTAATCACATATTCCCCGACAACTCTTGCACAAAACATTCTCAAAGAATTACTTTCTTCCTACTTTACCCCATTATTGAAATTCCAACGAAAAGAATAATCCCAATCAGTTTACCAAAATCGAAATCTACAGTCAAACAAAACCCCACTTACTAGAATCGCATGATGAGTACCGAAATTTTGAAATACAATGATACGACAGCAGATTATAGACAGAATTGCAGGAAAAAGAAGAGAAAGAAGAATGTGGTAGAGAAAAGAGAAAACTAATGTCAAACTTTTGGGAAGAGAGAAAAATTTGAAAAAAATATAAAATAAAATAAAATAAAAAGATAATCAATTTGATTTTAATTAACATCTCCACTCCCCACTAACAACCACATCCCATAATATCCTCCCCACTAACCATATCAAACTACTTCAAACTACCAACTCCACCAAACCTCTAACAAATATCGGGAACAAAAATTAACACACACACTCATGTAGAGATTCGAACACAAGACCTCCAACAAGCTAACTCCTTATCACTCAAACCAGCAGGCTCATTCTGATATGAGTTTACAAACAATATTACATAAGCCTACTCAGTAGGGATAAAGTTGGGATAAAAAATAACAGAATTTGCCAAAAGTGAGACTTGAACCCAAGACCTCTAACACACACCCAAAACACTTAACCACTGAAGTAGATACATATTTGTGTCAGGATTTACAGAAACAGAAATAAATTATTCAGGGCGTTACAACTCTACCCCCTAAAAAAATTTCGGCCTCAAAATTTACTTGATTCGAACAGATAAGGATATTGTTGATGCACCGAGTCCTCAGGTTCCCACGTGGCCTCCTCAGTGCCGTGATTTCGCCCTAGAACCTTTACCAACGGTATGGACTTCCTCCTCAGAACCTTAATATCTCGATTCAAAATCTGATTCGACTCCTCCTTAAAAGTCAAGTCCGGTCTAACCTCGATCTCCTCAACAGAGACAAAGTGAGATGGATCAGACCGATACCGCCTTAACATCAAGACGTGAAACACATCATGGATACAGTCTAACTCTGGAAGTAGTTTTAACTGTAAAGCAACCGGTCCCACACGCTTCAGAATCTAATACAACCCAATGGACCTAGGACTCAACTTGCCCTTACGACCAAACCTCAAAACTTTCTTCCACGGAGATACCTCAAGGAATACGAAGTTACCTACAGAGTACTCGATATCTCTTCTTTCTAGATTTGCATAAGACTTTTGTCTACCAGAAGCTACCTTAAGACGATCCTGTATCAATTTGACTTTATCTTTAGTCTCAGAAACCAACTCAAGACCCAAAACTTGTCGTTTACCCAACTCAGTCCAACATAGCGGAGTACGAGACTTACGACTATACAAAGCCTCGTAAGGTGTCATCTGGATGTTAGACTAGAAACTATTATTGTAGATGAACTCAGCTAATGTTTGAAAATCCTCCCAACTACCTCGAAAATCAATTACACTGCTTTGAAGCATATCCTCAAGTATCTAAATCACCTTCTCAGATTGACCATTGGTCTGAGGATGAAACACAGTACTGAAGTCTAATCTCAAACCCAGAGCTTTATACAGTTTCTTTCATAACTGAGAAGTGAAGCGAGGATCCCTATCAGAAATTATAGAAATTGGAACCCTGTACAGTCTTACAATAACAAAAATGTAGAGCTTCGCTAAATTTTGCAAAGAGTAGTCTGTTTGAACTAGAATAAAATGGGTGGACTTGGTCAACTGATCCACTATGACCCATATAGAATCCTTCTTAATGGGTGTTAAAGGCAACCCACTGACGAAGTCCATCATCACACACTCCCATTTTCATAAGGGGATTTTAACGGGTTGGAGCAAACTTGAAGGCAACTGGTGCTCAGCCTTAACTTGCTGGCACTTTAGGCAATGACATATGAAATCAGTTACCTCACGTTTCAAACTTAGCCACCAGTACAGTTCATGGAGATCCCGATACATCTTATTACCACCGGGATGCATAGCATAAAGGCTACTATGCACTTCCCTCAGAATTGACTATCTCAAATCAGAATCATTCGGTACACAAACCTATTCTCGAAAATACAAAACTCCATCCTTATTCAGTCCAAAATCAAAAGTACTACCACTCTCAACCTGTAAAACTGCAAAACCAGAGACTCATCCCCTAACTACTTTTCCCAAATTTGCCCAATCCAAGTCAGCTTAACTTGTAATTCGGCTAACAAACCCCCATCATCAAACAAACAAAGACGAACGAACATCGCCCTCAAATCAGTCATCACCCTACGACTGAGAGCATCAGTCACCACATTGGCCTTACCGGAATGATATTCTATCATGCAGTCATAATCTTTGAGTAGCTCAACCCATCAACGCTGCCTAAGATTCAACTCCTTTTGAGTAATGTAGTACTTGATGCTCTTGTGATCGGTGTAAATGATACACCTCTCACCATATAGATAGTGCTTTCATATCTTTAATACAAACTCCACGGCAACTAACTCGAGATCATGCGTCAGATAATTCCTCTTGTGCGACTTAAGCTGTCGAGACGCATAAGCCACAACTTTACCATCTTGCATCAATACACATCCCAAACCGACGTACAACCCATCACTATACACCGTAAACTCCTTACCAGATTTAGATTGTATCAGAACAGGAGCCTGAATCAAAATAGGCTTGAGCTTGTCAAAGTTCGATTTTTGCGCATCAGTCCAGACGAAGAGAACATTCTTGTAGAAAAGCTTAGTTAGAGGAGCTACAATCAGTGAGAACTCTTCAAAAAACCTCCAATAGTAACCCGCAAGATCTAGAAAACTGCGAATCTCAAAAATGTCATTAGCTTGTTTTCAATCAATCATAGTCTCATTCTTCTTAGGATCAACTCGAATCCCCTCCGCAGAAACCACGTGCCTTAGAAATGTTACTTACCCTAACCAGAATTCGCATTTGCTCAACTTAGTGTAGAGTTGCTTCTCTCGGAGTATCTAAAACACTACTCTAATATGCTTATCATGCTCGTCCTCAATCTTAGAGTACACTAGAATATCGTCGTTGAAGACTATGATGAATTGATCCAGATACTACTGAAAAATCGGTTCTTCATATCCATGAATGCAGCCGAATCATTCGTCAAACCAAATGGTATAACTCGTAGTGCCCATAACGAGTCCTAAAAGTCGTCTTATGAATATCAGCTTCCTTAACCCTAAGTTGATGATACCCAAAATGAAGATCTATTTTCGAGAATACTAAAGCCCCTTGGAACTGATCAAACAGATTATCAATCCTCGGAAGTGGGTACTTATTCTTCATAGCCAACGTATTCAGTTGCCGATATTCGATACACATCCTCACGGTACCATCCTTTTTCTTTACAAACAGATCTGGTGCCCCCACGAAGACACACTAGGACGGATGAAATCACAATCTAGAAGCTCTTAAAGTGGAGCCTTAAGTTCTGTAAGCTCTTTTGGTGCCATGCGGTATGGAGTGATGGACACCAAAGCTGTACTCGGTAGAAGCCCAATGCTGAACTCAACTACCCAATTTAGAGGTAAACCCGATAACTCTATAGGAAAAACATCCAAAAATTCCCTTACTGTTCTGGTATCTCCAATCGAAGAGTCTCTAGAAACTAAAACACTGACGTAAGCTAAATACGCCTCACACCCTTTCTGAACCAATTTCTTGGTCGCTAGAGCAGAGATCACATTTGACAGGTAATTTCGACACTCGCCGATCACAACAATTTTTTTTATCATCTTTAATTCTCAAAACGACCTTCTTGGTCGCCTAGTCCAGACTAACTAGGTGCTCTACTAACCAGTCCATACCCAGAATTAAGTTGAACTCCCCAAACAGTAGCTCTATCAAATTTGCTGGAAACATAACCCCTTGTACTTCTAATAGAACATTCCTATAAAGTCTATTTACCCAAACAGATTGTCCCAACAGACTCAATACAGTAATCTCACCAAAGAACGCTCAACAATAATCCCTAAGTTTTCAAAAATAGTATTAACTACATAGGATTTTGTAGAACCTATGTCTATCAAAGCAATATATGAGGCATCAAAAATAAAGAACGTACCCGTGATCACATTAGGGGAGTCTCTGTCCTCTCAGCATTGAGTAGCATAAACCAGTGCAGGCTGCCTCGCCTCAGTCTAATTAGCACCTCTTCCTGGTGCTCTCTATCATTGGCCCATACCATTACCACCCCTAGCCGGTCCACGACCCCTAGGTGGTTGTTGTACTGTCCTCTAAGGCTGAACAAAACTAGGTCTCGAAGCTTGCATCTGATCAGCATGATGTGGAACACTCTAATCCAATGCTCTAATGACCCACATTGCAGACAAACCCCCAATCTCCTCCAACAGTCACCTAGATGGTGCCTACCACAATCACTACAAGGCTGAATCCTAGCAGGAATAACAGAGACTCCCATTCTAACAGGCCCATCAGGTCTGGCCCGTTTCTTAGGCCTCTGAATAGAACTAGAAGGCTCTGAATCCCTCTTATTCTTGCTTTTCTCTCGGTCTCTATTCTAGAACTCTACGTGCTTAACCTCTTTGGCGATCTTCGCCTTATCTACCTAAATAGTAAACTCTCGCTCCCTCTGCGGAGTAATCAATACCCTCAAACTATCCCTTAAGCCGTCCTCAAAACGGATACATTTCTCATACTCGGATGCCACCATGCCTCGAACGTAGCAATTCAATATAAAAAATTTAGCGTCATACTCGGACACAGGCTTATCACCTTGCTTGAGATTTATGAACTCATGCCTACGAGCATCAATATAGCTCGCGCCCTCATATTTTCCCTAGAAGGCAGTCTTATAGTAGTCCCACTTCAGACGATCCGGTTGAGTACCCTCATCAACCAATAACCACCACTGATATGCCTCATCGCGAAGCAAAGAAACTGCACCCTTCAATTTTTGGTCAGGAGTGCAGTCGATGTTATTCATTATCCTCTTAGTGGCCTCAACCAGTACTCGGCCACAGTAGGGTCGACTCCAATGATGCCCCTAAATAGCTCAGCTACATTGGACCGGAGTCATTCAGTTACCGACCCACGGCCCCCAGATCCAAAGAAGAAGACTCGTATCAAGATTCAACATACTGTCCAAAGAAGAAGATTCAGCTCGAGCCCCCTATGGCGTCTATTGTGCCCACGAAAACTTAGACCACGTATTCCTCGTGCGCTCATCGTAATTTGAATTTTATCTACATTTTAAAATTTTATGGATCAGTTTTAGTGTTTATTAGCAGATGTTTTATGCCTTAGATAGCAGAAGTTCAGAAATGTTTCAGAAGTTTAGTATCTAACTAACTCAGTACAATTTTAGAGAGTTCTAACTACAATGTTTTCTAAGTCTAGAAGTACTTACAGGATCGACGCCGGAGACTCGGTGTACCACATACTTAAAAAGAAACAAATTTTTGTGTACAAACCAATCCTTTTCCAAACCCAATTTTGGAACCCAAAATTCACAGTTCGAGTTTTGCAACATGGCTCTGATACCACTAAAACCTGACCTAGACATTATGGCCGAATTCAAGATTGTTACGAAGAAGGGTTTTGAAACTGTTTTTATTTTGACAAAAACTTTATAAAGTTACTTGTTATAAAGTGTCCAAATTTTACAAAACTTCATTTACTTGTTTATTGCCAAAACCATTGTGAATTTATTCATTCGCCAAAACATAATTTGCAGCGAAAATGTTAAAAGCCATTATATTTTAGAAACTCAATTTGTGTTTCCAGAAAAACTTTTGTTTGTGTAAAATCATTTTTTCATAAATCGTTAAAACCAAAGGATGTTTTATCTATTGGTCATCACTGAGCCTCCGTCGCATCGACCCGCCTAAGTCTGAGGGTTACTTGTACAGAACAGACAAACAGATGTGAGTTTTCATAAACTCAGTGTGTAAACCAATAGAGATAAACATACAAATGTACAAAATATTCTTATATACAGGACAAATACAAATATAGATTTAAGTCATTAGCAAATACAGATATCAGAATCAAATAATCAAGACAGATATACAGAATCCAACCACCATCCTCTACACACCATTTTCGTCCATCCTATCACGCCATGTGGGGTTAAAAACACCTACCCGTCCCTATACACTATATATTGTCGATGCGAAACATAACAAATAATATGCAGTCAAGCTACCAGAATATAGGCAAAAGGTTGCCGTACAGATCACTTCCTCTGCATATACAAATCCTGCCCCAAACACAGATACAAAATACATATATAGAAATAATAGATTTAACATGCCTAACATGCTCATATACGGATAACATACATAATAGTTTTCTACTCAGATTAGACTATCAAATTATTAGATCACATGAAAAAGGGTTTGATTAGCCCTTACCGACCCTATGGTAGGCCCACAGATGTTTGGAACAACCCGTGCGACCTTAGGGAAAATTTCAGAATTTTGGGCCTACATGCTCTTATGGCTCACATGCCCAAATTAGCCTTGCCCATATGGCCCACACGGCCTGGCCCAAAATCCATACGCCTATGTGGTATGCCTGTGTGCACCCACACGTCCAATCTGGCCTAGCCCGTGTAGCCCACACAGCCACACAATCGTTGTCACACGGCCATGTCTCGCACATGGCCTCACCTTTGACAGTCACACAGCCGTTTGTCGCACATGCCCGTGTGGTTTCGATAGACCCAATTTTTAGCTTTTTTGGAACCTCGTTTTCTTGAGTTTTAAGTGCACACCTGGTTCAAATTTGATGCAAACCCACTCTCGAGACCACCAGAACCTAAAAATAGCATTCTAACGACTGATTAACAGATAATTTACAAAATCCACAACAAAAAATTGAATCACACAAACGAACTTACCGCCGATAAGAACCATTACTCTCACGATTTAAGCAGTTGAAGCGCTAATCACAAGTTCCCCGACAACTCCTGCGCAAAACATTCTCAAAGAATTACTTTCCTCCTACTTTACCCCATTATTGAAATTCCAACGAAAAGAATAATCTCAATCAGTTTACAGAAACTGAAACCTATAGTCAAACAAAACCCCACTTACCAGAATCGTACGATGAACACAGAAATTTTGAAATACAATGATACAACAGAAGATTATAGACAGAATTGCAGGAAAAAGAAGAGAAAGAAGAATGTGGCAGAGAAAAGAGAAAACTAACTTCAAACTTTTGGGAAGATAGAAAAAATTTGAAAAAAATAAAATAAAATAAAAAGATAATCAATTTGATTTTGATTAACATCTCTACTCCCACTAACAACCGCATCCCATAATATCCTCCCCACTAACCACATCTAACTACTTCAAACTCCCAACTCCATCAAACCTCTAACAGATATCCGAAACAAAAATTAACACACACACTCGCATAGGGATTTGAACACAAGACCTCTAGCAAACTAACTCCTTACCACTCGAACCAGTAGACTCATTCTAATATAAGTTTACAAATAATAATACATAAGCCTACCTAACAGGGATAAGGCTAGGATAAAAAATAACAGAATTTGCCAAAAGTGAGACTTGAACCCAAGACCTCACACACACACCCAGAACACTTAATCACTAAAGAAAATACATATTTGTGTTAAGATTTACAAAAATAGAAATAAATTATTTAGGGCATTACAAACTCGGGCTCCCAATTGACAATGATGCGGTCATAGGTTTAGGTAAAGTGTTCGAACCTGTGACATTCTGCTATTAATTGCTTGGACGCTCGCTCGTTGATGGTGAAGCTAGGTTTACCATTTTGAAATCTTGGTTAAAGGAAAATTTTGAAACCTTATCGAGTAGTGCCACTGAGTTGGAGAATATGTGCGCTGCTCGAGCGAATATACTGCAACTGAGCAACTGATAAGGGGTATTTATGCCGGATGCAAATAGTAAAGTCCACATGATATACTCGTCTCTATTGACTGATTTGCAAGCTACCTGTTCATACAGTTGGGGCTCAGCAGTATTAGCAACATTATATTGTAAGTGTTTTCGAGCGACAAAGCTCTATACACAAGATATAGATGGGTGCCTAATAATACTATAGTCCTAGGCATTGTACAAGATGTCATTTCTAGTATCAGTGAGTCACTAACCACATGTGTTCCCACTTGCAAATAGGTAAAAAATTTAAAATTTCCATCAAGAATTTTTTTATGAAAATTTGTTCAAACAAGTTTGCTTTATTTTCAAATGGTTTACTTGTTCGGGTATTGGGAAGTCTAAAACCCTCGTGGTCTACCGACAGATGATTGAGGCATGTAGGATAAAATAAATTAAAAATAAAAAATAGCTTTTATTTAAAAAAAATATTAGATCCTACTGAAAAATATAATTACATACAAATAATTACAAACTAACCTTATAAACTCAAACTTGATTTTTGAAGTCTAAAACACAAATATTTCTTCTTTTCTTTTCTGTTTTCTCCCTTTCTACTAAACATAAATCTTTCCTCTTTTTTCTTCTTCTCTTCAATAGAAAGCAAAAACTTCAACTCAAACAAAATATTTAAACAGAAACCCAAAACTTCAATAGAATTGGTGGGGTGGGGGTGGGTATAAATACTAGTTGGTACATCTTGATAGCATCGCGAAACTACTGGTGTCACCTAACATGTTGGTAGCACCACTAATAATTTTTTTTTCGATTTTCATTTTTTCCCTAACAACCTTTTTTTTAAATGTACAAGTGTCGTCTGACACACTGGCGACACTCATAAAAAATAATTTTTTTTAAATTATCAATGGTGTTGCCAAACACACCGACACCTATTAAAAATGTATATTTTTAAAAATTATTAGTGGCGTTGTCTGATGCATCGGTAGCACCTATTAAAAAATAATTTATTTTGAAATTATCAGTGTTGTCACATGATACACCGACGATACCTATTAAAAATATTTTTTTTCTGTCTCAACTTTTTTTGACACTGTTTTTTTTAATTCATTGGTGTTGCTTGACACACTGATGACACCCATTAAAAAATATTTTTTTCTTGTCTCAGCTTTTTATCTGACATTGTTTTTTTTTAAATTCACCGGTGCCGCCTGACAAACTGGTGACTCCATTACAATTTTTTTTTACCATATATACTCGTATTTTCAAGGACATTTTAGAAAAATACATATCAATGTTACCTGGCACAGTGTCGGCACTAATAAAAGATTATGTTTTTCTTTAAAACATATGATTACATAATGATTGGCTAAAAAAGGAGGGTGGTGCCACCAATGTGTCAGGCTACACCGACGGGTACTGTAACAAACAACATATTTTCATAAATAATTTATCCTCCAATTTATTTTCGTAATTAATTAATTTTTTATATTATTTATATAAAAAACTCTCATATTTTAGTCACTATTATTTGAATTAATCACTTTCGTTACAAATTTTAATAATCCATTAATGAATTACTCACTTGAGACGTTAACCCATTGAATTAACCCATTGAATAATAGAAAAGTGATATTTTATTTTTTGTTTGGGACCTCTCTCTCTTTTTTTTTTCTCTACTGCTCAACAACCACCATCTCCATACAGCATCTTCAAGCCTCCTATCACTTATCCTCACCTGAGTCAGAGTCAAAGCCACCCAAATTCCCCCACCGTACCCATCTCCACCGCAGCTCTGTTTAGGGAACTTAAGAATTATGTCCTGAAATCTGTATTAATCATCATTCTCATAACAATTACTTGACTTCATCCATGCTTTCATTAAGCAGATCAGGCAATGAGATATGCACGTGTGTGTGTGTGAGTGCCAATGTTGAAGAAGCTTCTTCACCTTGGATAGTTTTGAGCTGCGCAGGTGTACACTTCTTCAAGTCAAGCTTCCAGCTTTTAGACGCCTTACTTTTTGTCAGCAGCACTGGGAACCAAAATCTTCTTAATTTGATCAAAGTTTAATATGTAGAGATCCTAAGATTCAATTACTCTCAATGAGTTAACCACGTGAGCCTATCTTAATTAAGGCAATTAAATTTAAAAATAATTAAAATAAAATAAATTCTATTTTAAAATGAGTATAGTGTAGTTTATCCTAGTTTAATCAATCAAAAGCCCAATTGGTTTTTATAAAGAAAATCCCAATTTTGTAAAAGATTTAGGCCGCAAATTCCAAAAATGGTAGTCACCTGTTGAATCTGATTTCCTCCATGTCCAGTGTTGACAACTATTTCCCAATCTTGAAAACCCCAAAACATAAAAAAGCAAAGCCCATTTTCAATCCGTTACAGACTAACGAACGCCGGCACGATGGCATAGCACCTCAAAAAATGGCAGCTAACTTCTTCAGACATACCCTTTGTTTTGCCATGCCAATGCTATAACATCCAAATTCGTACGTTTTTTTTTTCTAATAACCAATCTTTCTTTTCTTCTTCTTCCATAAAAGACTTGTTTTTTTTAACACTCGAGAATTTCCCTCCAATCCCACAATCTTCATGCTTTTCACTTTTACTGTGTTTTCTTCGTGAACTTCTCGGGGATTACAAAGGTGCGTCAAGCTCTTGCAGATCTGATTTACACTTCTGTTTTATATAATTTCCTGTGTTTGTTTAGCTGCTGGGGTCGATATCTTTTCTGGGTTTTGATTAACGAAAATGGAAACTGGTAGCGTACGAATGAGATCAGATCATTTAGAGAAAGAAGGATCTAAGGAAACCCATGAAGAAAGTTTTGAGCTAGAATCATCCTATGATGTTAGTGATGATAACCACCAATTCCATTCGATGAATGCATTAGAGATCTTAAGAGAAACTGTTAGGATTTTACGGTACAATTCGTCCAGTTTTTTTATCATTGCAGTTTTGTTTATTTGCCCTGTATCTTTGGTCTTTATGTCTAATTTGTTAGTTGATCATTCCATTGTGAAGAGATTAACTGTTAGGCTTTTGTTAGTTGCCAAAACCTGTGGACTCCCATTGAAGCCTTTCATCAAACAGTCGTCACAAAGGTTCGCCGAGTCGGCTGTTTCCTCCGCAATGTGCTTCCCTTTGTTCATCACATTGTCTTTGTTATCCAAGGCTGCGGTGGTTTATTGTGTAGATTGTACTTACTCGAGGAAACCGGCCGATGCTTCAAAGTTTTTCACGATAATCCTAAAGTTTTGGAGGCGGCTCGTTTGCACATATGTGTGGATGTGTACGGTTATTGTTGCTTGTGTGACCACTTTCTTTGTTTTCCTTGTTGTGGCATGTAGCTTGCTTTCTGTTGTTGGCTTTGCACCTGACTTGATTGTGTATGCGGTGATAATGATGGGGCTAGTGTTCTCGGTTGCCTTCGCGTATGCCATTGTTGTTTGCAATATCGGGATTGTAATCTGCGTGTTGGAGGAAGTTTCAGGACCGCAGGCAATGCTTCGGGCCGGTGTTCTTATTAAGGGGCAGACTCAAGTTGGTCTCTTGATATTTCTTGGATCTACAATTGGTTTAGCATTTGTGGAAGGGTTGTTTGAACATAGAGTAAAAGTATTAAGTTATGGAGATGGGTCTTCTAGGATCTGGGAAGGGCCTCTGTTGGTAATAATGTATTCGTTTGTGGTGCTCATGGATTCCATGATGAGTACGGTTTTCTATTTCAGTTGCAGATCGTACACTATGGAAGCCTCGGATGGTGAATGTCAATCAATATTGGATACACCATAACCACCTTTGCCAAATTGTTTTGTGTTGATGACCATTGCTATGTCCATTGTTATGCTATCAGCTAATATTTATCGAGTTCTAACAAGAAAATAGCATTACTTGGGAATACTGATGAAGATGAATTTGTTGTTGTTTCATCAAAAACTCGAGCAAGATGGGTTTTAGCAGCTCATACTATGCTGAAGATGATTCTCCAACTCTTCCATAGACATACATGGTTCAGGTGCATAAAATTTCTTGTGATCTACTACTAGCCATGGAATAAAAACAAAGTTAATACAATAATTTGATTGAATATAAGCTGCATAGAACTATTCATCAATTATCCAAAGGGTTCCATATCAAATTGTTGGACCTTTTCATGTTCCTTTTTTTTTTTACTATCCTTGTACTTGCATTTATATTCTTGTTCGACGTGCTTAATAAATAGTAAAATGTAGAGCTTGGAGTACTGATTAATCAGAAGATAGATATTGAGAATGTTCCGGGAAATGGTTTTTTTTTTTTTAAACTTTTAAGTTTTATCTCAAATGAACTGACTTTGAAGATACAAAGATGGATTGAATGCTTCATATTCTTTAAATGCCATTTTCCAAGGGTTGGTTTGACTGCAATTTCTCATAACTTGAGCTTCTGTTTATAGGGATCATTGATTGCACTTTCTACATCACTTTGGAATCTCTAAAAATTGAATTTTAAACTAAATGGCCATATGGAGAGAGAAGAATGCAAGGAAAGAGTTGTAAATTAGCAGATGATTATTCCTGCTATTAAGAAGATTTCCATTTTCTGGAAAAAAAAATGATTTTCATTATTTCTGCTTTCTACTAGTAATTTATACGAACATGGGGTGGGCGTGCAAATTATACTTTATTCACATTCTAAAATGACTAAATTACCCAGTTGGTCAACTAACTTTGCGTTTTCATTTTGATCCTCTAAGTCTAAAAGAAATTATTGCAATTTTGTCACTTAATTTTTAGAGTGTTTTCATTTTAATCACTTACGCGATAAATCTTTAACGACGGTTGATTGTACATGCCAAATCATGTCTACCTCATGTTTACACTTCCGTTTTGGTCATTCAACATCTATGTCACTTTTATTTTGATCATTGAATTTTTTTGAAGTCATTCGGTAACCAAAATGAAAGCCTCTAAAAATTGGGTGATCAAAATAGAGGCAGTTTTGGTATCCAACGGTCTAAAAGATACAGATATTTGTAAATTCTCTATGGATGTGTTTGGATGAGTGATTTGAATGAATTATTTCATTTATATCAAAGTTTTTAAAATTCTAAAAGTGAATTTACTTGTTTTGATAAAATTTTGAAGAATTTAAATTTTCTAGTAATTTCTAGATAGGATTTTAGAAGCTTAATTTGTCTTTTCAAATTCTAGTGGTTTTTCAAAATTTCTTTATATTTCATTTCATTTAATAAAACATTGTCCAAGATAAATGCTAAAACTTCAAAAATCGTTTTTTTTAATTCTAATATATATTTTAAATATTTTATTTTATTAAAAGCATAAAATTTTATAAATATAATGATTTGCATATTAAATATTTTTATATGATTTATTTTTAATATAATTATTCTTTTATAATTATTTTTTAATTCATAAAAATCTAAGAAACTAATTTTCTTAAAACAATTATTTATCCAAGCTAAGTAATTATAATTGCTAGCACAATACTCCCATTTTAAAATCTTTAAAATTTTAAAATTCGTCCATAATTGTGTTTAGGTGAGGAATTTGTAGAAGAAATTTATGTGTATCAAAGTTTTCAAAATTTTTAAAATGAATTTATTTGTTTTGTAACCTCTCAAATCCGACCTAGACGTTAAGACCGAATTTAGAAGATTACATTGGCTACCAAGATAACCTAGCAGAATTATCAGAGTTTAAAAATAGTTGTCTAAAACACTTGCTTTAATTTCTGAAAAAAAACTTAGCGTGTTTCCAAAAGGTACAATTTAATTACAAAAACCAATTGATTTTAATGGTTGTTTTGCAAAACTTGAATTCTAGTTTTATATATACATATATATATCAAACCTCATTTACATAGTCATGTAGCAGAAAAGTGATATTTATCATAGTTTTAATGAAAACTAAATTTCATGCATAATTAATTCAAAACATCCTAATATCGAATTTTATGTCATGCATGCCAAAATAACCCAAAGCTCAAGTCTTATGCCACAGTTCTAATAAATCACTATAGTTCCAAATAAAAAAATTTATAAAACCTAAATACTTTTTAATAAAAAAAGATTAATCCGAGTTGAGACCTTTCGGATGTCGAGTCCGGGCCCTAACCTAGTGGGTTGTCTGTAAAGATGGAAATTAAAGGGGTGAGCTTAAGAAGCTCAGTGTGAGTCCGATCACAAGTAAACCAATGCGGAACAGTAAACAAAGCATACAAAATAATAGTTCTCAGAATAATCGCAATCGTATAGCAAAGCAGAATTCGATAGTTCATTGGAACATGCCTATGAATGTCAAAAAAAAAAAAAAAACTAACAGGAAAGGTCCTACCCATACTTCACTACACTCCATAATAAGGGTTACCCAAAACTCATCCATCTGATAACACTCTAGTTTGTGGATGAACCACCAGTATTTTTAGTTAAAAAGTTTGCAGACAAGCTGCTAGTAGGTTGTGGATAAACCATCTGTGTTGCAGGTTATTAAACTGCCAATACTTCCTCCTTTCAATCGTTCCACCCCATGCAATGTAATATGGCATGATAGCAACAGTACAATATAGAAACAGTAGACATGTTTAACATGTATTCAGTTCAACAATAGCAATAGACATACTTAACATGTATTTAGTTCAACAATAACAGTGGGCATGTTGAACACGCAATCAATAATATATTGGTGGATTAATAATAACAATTTATCAAGGATTCAGTGAAAGTAAGCATGTATTATTCTCATATCAAACATATACAATATCGATTCAATAATTAAACCACAAATTCCAACATGATCACAATATCAAGGACTCAATTAAATGTATGAAATCTCAAAAAAAAAATTGGGGATAATACAGGTACTGAACTGAACAATTCATAAAATTGTGGGAAAAACTGTAAAACAAGGTCACATAGCCATGTCGCCAATACCATGTGAGAAGGCTAAGCTCGTGTGAAAGGGGTACACTACCGTGTGTCCAAGTAGTGTGAAAATTGATAAATTACCCTACAAGAGAGGCACGATCGTGTGGTAGCCTGTGTAACAGGCTGAGGTCGTGTGGTTCACAAAATCCCTACAATCTACAAGTGTACATGGTTGTGTTGTCCACACACCTGTGTGGGAGATCGTGTGGCCCTAATCCTATACACAATCACCATCGATTCACTTGAAAAAGACACAACTTTCACCATAGGTCCGATTAGCGCTTCCCACGATCAACTTTGGTCTGTTTCACCTAAATTTGGTCCTTCAATGACAAATATACACAATTAACAATTTGTGTCAAGATTGGAAAGATTCAAAAGATATGAAAATATTTAAAATAGATCGATTAATCGAACTTAAAGATTAACATTAGAGATTCTTACAACGGGATTACTAAATCTAATAATAGGAACGCGGTGTACTTACCATTTCTTGGCAATTATAAGGATGCTATTGACGACAATTACCAAATCAGTAGAAAAATGATTAAACGAGGGAACAATTTTGATTTGGGTAAGCAAAATAATTAACAACAATAAGATGCAAATATGACGTAAAGAAAGGAAATGAAAGGAAAGAGAGAAGAAATATAGAGAGGAATGCAGAATTCTATTAGAAATTGAAAAGAAAAAGCTAGGTGCCAAGTCTAATTAGGAAAAGATCGGTTAAATACCTAGGATTTGAAATCCCTAGGGGCGACAACAACAATTATCCCAAAATTTGGTCAAATTTAAAAGAAATACGATGGGGAAGCAGAGACTCGAATCGAAAACCTCTTAAGATAGGGGACTAACTCTTAAGCATTAAGCTTAAGCCCATTTCTTGTTTAATTATTTCAACTAACCCCATTTATTTTGGAGGGTGACAATTCTTCCCTCCTTAAAAAAAATTTGTCCTCGAAATTTACCTGTTTTGAATAGATGAGGATATTGTTGACGAAACGTATCTTCCAATTTCAACATGGCCTCCTCAGTGCCATGGTTTTGCTATAGAACTTTAACAAGTGGGACTCGGTTCCTTCTTAGAACCTTTACCTCACGATCTACAATTTGTATGAGTTCTTCCTCAAAGGAACCTTTACCTTTAACAAGTGGGATCCGGTTCCTCCTCACGATCTCTTCAATAGGAACAATGTGGGAAGGATAAGATCGGTATCGTCTCAACATGAAGATGTAGAATACATTGTGAATATGGTCCAACTCGGGATAATTCTAATTTGTACACTACTGGAGCAACTCTTTTTAGGATTTGATAAGGTTTGATGAATTTAGGGCTCAATTTGCCCTTTCATTTGAACCTCAACATATTCCTCTATGGAGACACTTTCAAGAAGGCTTGATCTCTTACACTGTATTCAATGCCCTTTCTCTTTAGATTCACATACGAATTCTACCTATCTAAAACCACTTTCAGCCTATTTTGAATTAATCTAATTTTCCCCTTAGACTCTTGTACCACTTCGGGACCCAAAATTTTCCTTTCACCTAGTTTAGTCTAAAATAGTGGTGTTCAGCACTTACGACCATATAAGGCTTTATATGATGCCATTTTTATACTCGACTGAAAGCTATTATTATAGGCAAATTCAGCTAGAGGTAAATGTTCTTTCCAACTACCTCGAAAATTCATAATACAGGCTCTTAACATATCATCTAATATCTAGATAACCTATTCGTATTGTCCACTAGTCCGCGGATGGAAGGCTGTACTAAAATCCAAACGAGAATCTAGTGTCTCATGTAGCTTCTTCTAGAATCGAGATGTAAAACAAGGATCTCAATCAGAAATAATTGATACTGGTATTCCATGCAGTCTTACAGTCTCCTAGATATATAACTTAGCCAGCTTTTGTAAAGAATAATTCATATGGATAGGTAAGAAATGAGCTGACTTAGTTAATTGATCTACTATCACCCAAATTGAATCTTTCTTAGTGGGTGTTAAGGGTAACCTACTAACAAAGTCCTTTGTTATTTTCTCCCACTTCCACTGAGGTATTTTAACCGGTTGCAGCAAGCCAGAAGGAAATTGGTGTTCTACTTTCACTTGCTAACACGTTAGGCACTTAGCTAAAAAATCTGTCACTTCTTGTTTCAGTCCAGGCCACAAGTATAGTTCTCTTAAATCCCAATACATCTTATTTCCTCCGAGATTCAAGGTGTAAGGGCTACCATGCGCTTCCCAAAGTATGGATTGTTTTATATCCTTATCGTTCAACATACAATAACTCCCTCAGAAGCACAAAATATCATCGACATTTAACCTAAAATCCTCAGTTTTGTCGTCCTCCACCTGCCTAATCCATGGCAACAAGGACACATCCAACAGTTGTTTATATTTAATCTCACTAACCAATGTGGGTTTCATTTATAGTTCTGCTAGTAAGTCTCCATCATTTACTTGACTTAACCTAGCAAACATTACTCTTAAATTAATCATCTATTATTCTAGTTAGATCATCCGCCACTACATTGGCTTTTTCGAGGTGATAATCAATCACACATTCATAGTCCTTTAATAATTCTATCCACCTCCGTTGCCTCAATTTTAACTTTTTTTTGGGTGAAAAGGTACTTGAGACTCTTATGATCAGTATAGATAGCACTTCTCACCATACAAGTAGTGCCTCCATATTTTTAGTGCAAAGACCACGACTGCCAATTCTAAATCATGAGTCAGATAGCTACACTCATGTTTTTTCAACTGCCTTGATGCATAGTCAACTACTTTTCCATCTTGCATCAAAATACATCTCAGGCCAGTGTAAGATGCATTTTTATACACTACATACACTTTTCTCGACTCAGGCTAAATCAACATGGGAGCTTGAGTCAACACAACCTTTAGCTTTTCAAAGCTAGCTTGTTGATCATATGTCCATTTGAATGGAGCATTCTTCTTCGAAAACATAGTTAGATGAGTAGCAATCAAAGAGAAACCTTCTACAAATCTCCTATAATACCTAGCTAAACCAACGAAACTTTGGATCTTGGAAACGTTTTTGGGCTATTTCCATTCCATGATAGCCTTTATCTTTATCAAATCTACTTGGATACCCTTTGCGGATACCACATGACCCAAAAACATGACTTCCTTAAGCCAGAACTCTCACTTACTCAGTTTCGTATAAAGTTTCTTTTCGTGGAGGATTTGTAAAACTATCCTAAGATATCAGTCGTGTTCGATTTCAATTTTAGAATAAACTAAGATGTCATCTATAAACACAACGATTAACTAATCAATGAAGGATTGAAACACTCAGTTCATTAAGTCTATGAAGGCGGCAGGAGCATTGGTTAATCTGAAAGGCATCACAAAGAACACGTAATTACCATACTGATTTCAAAATTTGGTTTTAGACACATTCGTCTTCTTTACCTTTATTTGGTAGTACCCAGACCTTAAATCTATTTTGGGAAACACTGTTACACCACAAAATTGATTAAATAAGTCACCAATTCTAGGAAGAAGATATTTATTCTTAACAATCAGTTTCTTCAACTGTCGATAGTCAATGCACAGCTTTAGAGAGCCATCTTTCTTCTTAACAAACTGGACCGGAGCTCCCTACGAAAAAACATTAGGTCTGATAAACCCGCAATCCAAAAGCTCCTGTAGTTCTTGAAGCTCATTAGGCCCCATGCGGTAGGGAGTAATAGACACCAGAGCAGTTCTTGGAAACAACTCAATGTCAAATTCTACTTCACAATCTGGAGGTAACCCTAGTAGTTCCCCAGGAAACACATCTGGGAATTCCCTAACTGTTCAGATTCTATCAATAGCAGAGCTATTTCCATTCACATCCAACACATAGGCTAAATAAGCCTCACACCCTTTTTGAACTAATGTTTTGATGACCATAACGGAGATCGCATTAGATAAATAGTTTCGCCGCTCTCCAACCATATTAATCTCACTACCCTCTACTATTTTGAGGCATAGTCCAGACTAACTTGGTGTTCTATAAATAATCCATTCCTAAAATTAAATCAAACTTTCTTAAAGGAAATTCCATAAGATCGGTCGAAAACACTATCCCTTAAACCCCCAATGGACATCTCCTATATATTTTATGTACAACAATCGATTGTCCTAAAGGGCTAACTACAGTAACATTAGTAGTGGTTTTCTCTACCCCATTACCTAGTTTATCAGTCATTCCATAAGAAACATAAGAATGGGTAGATCTTATAACATTAAGGAAAAATTTGGAATAATATGGATGGTAAAGGTACTTGTGATGACATCGGACGCACCTATTCTCGCGAGCTTTAACAACATAAACAAGGGCAGACTATCTAGCCTCAGTTTGTTTTGTACCCTAATTACTCGTCGCGACATTATTAGTGGCCCTATTCTAATCTCGGTCTCTTGAAGGTAACTAACTTGATATCTGATTCTGGGCCTGATTTTGAACCAGAGTTTGGGTCTGGTCAACCCGATGAGGACAATCTTTAATCTTATGCTCAGTCGACCTACACCTAAAACAAGCACCCAAATTTTTCCAGCATTCGCTTAAATGATGCTTATTACAATATGAATATTTGAGAGTCCTACCCTTAGAGTTAGCCACAACAACCCCTTATTTCAATCTACCCTCTCTGGCCCATTTTTGAGGGATAGGAATTTGAACCAGTGGAACTAGAATCTCTCTTAATCGAAACCTTATTTTTCTCTCATTTTTTACATTCCACCTATTTGATCTCTTCCACAATCTTGGTTTTCTCCGCTAGGGTCTCAAACACTCATTTATGGTGTGGAGTAACATGTATTTTGAAGTCAAAATGCAGACTATTTTCGAACCTCATGTATTTATCTTGTTCTGTGGCGACCATCCTTAAGCATAGAGACTAAGCCTAAGAAATTTAGCCTCATATTCCTCCACACTATATCTCCTTGTTTCAACCCGATAAACTCGATTCTGTAGGCTTTCACATACCTAGTGCCCACATACTTCTTTTAAAAGGCCTCATGGAAAAATCCCCAAATCAAACGTTAAACCTGCGTACCCCTTACAATAGACTACCACCAACGGTATGCCTCATCCTTTAGTTAAGATACAATACCCTTCAATTTTTATTCCGGGGTACAGTCTAAATCCTCAAAAATCTTATTTGCTGACTCCATGTAGTACTCAGCCACAATAGGGGTCATTCTAGCAACACCCTTGAATATCACAACCCATTCGATCGGAGCCTCTCGGTAATGGATCCACGATTTTCAAATGCAATTTGGGCTCCAGCAACCCTCTGTAGAACCCTTAGCATCGCTTGTGACACTGTATCATCTCAATTCTCATGGCTTTCGCCACCATTGGTGGTAGAATTCTCTACGTACTCCTTCTTAGGGTTAGGGTTTTCACCTTAAATAGTGGCGGCTCAACGGGTCTAGCCCTACGCGGCCTACCCCTACCACGTCTTCCTTGAGTGTTCATAATGATTTCATAGAAATTTAGAGTCAAAATTTGTTGGGAAATGTGCCCAGGTTGTTGTAAATCTATAATTGTTTTCTATGTATTTGAACAATGAATAAATAAATAAATTTAATTTCAGAATTCACTGTTATGTCGTTTGTTTTTTGTCTTTCATGTTTTGCATGTATAACAAAATTGTGACAAACAAATATTAGTTCATTGATTAAATAAGTTCAAATTGATGATAAGTGGCACTGCAAGATCGTTTACATTCCAAAAAAGACAACTTACTTCAGTAGATAATCTAAATGATTCTGTAATCTCGTAAAAGAATCAAAGTGAACATTTGATTCAAATACTTAGAAGAATTATTATGTCATCTACAATTCCAATAGAGGAGATGGTTAGTCTTGGCTATCGGAGCAATTGACTCAACGAATAGAGACATATATGTATTCATTAGAAGAATGATAAATGGAATTGGACCAAAGATAAATTAATTCTGAATCTATTTGTGAATTAATTCACTTGTGATATTTATGGTGTGATTTATCTAAATCCTGAGTTAGTCACTAACCATGAGTATGTAACTCACGTGAAGAATGATAAATGGAATTGGACCAAAGATAAATTAATTCTGAATCTATTTGTGAATTAATTCACTTGTGATATTTATGGTGTGATTTATCTAAATCCTGAGTTAGTCACTAACCATGAGTATGTAACTCACGTGAAGAATGATAAATGGAATTGGACCAAAGATAAATTAATTCTGAATCTATTTGTGAATTAATTCACTTGTGATATTTATGGTGTGATTTATCTAAATCCTGAGTTAGTCACTAACCATGAGTATGTAACTCACGTACTTTGTGTTGGGAAAACGAGTTTAAAAAATGCAGCGGAAAATATATTTTATGGAAAAGCAGAGTTTTAAATTTTTTTTCCAAAACTAGAACTTGGTTGTGATATCTAAAGTAATAAACACTTAACCGAAATTATATCTTTTCGATTTGTTTAGGAATAACACTTTGACCAAATAGTCTTCTCCGCTACCCTCAAGCTCACGACTGCCTAGTGTGGGCTCGCTTCGAATCAGAAAATTTTTCACAAAATTACCAGTGAGGTAATTTCACAATTTCTCTAAACTTTTGGGCCAAGTTGTAAATAAAAAAATATCTCTAGAAATTTTTTGAAATAATCTCTTTAGAGAATTTTCTCTCTACAACTTTCTCTTGAATTTAAGTGTGTCAAAAATAATGACTCATGTCTCACTTTATATGGGGAGAGTTTAGAGAATTCAAATATAATTAAAATTAATCACTTTAATATTAATTTAATATAATACTTATTAAGATAAATATTAGATTAAATTTAATATTAAGATAACCACTTTAATATTAAATTAATAAAATAATATCAAAATAAATATTAAAATAATATTACTTTTGAAATAGTTAATCTGAAATCAAGTTATCCGCTAGAGCCTCAGTAAGAGTGTGATTCTTCCACTACTTAATCGCCAAATGACAACCCGTCGGCCACTGGAATGTCAGTGCCGACGTCACTGGTGTGACAGCCCAAAATTGACCCTAGCCGGGAAGTGGTTTCGGGACCGCTAAACCGAGTCACCGAAAGGTTTGAATGTGATGTTTATTGTCTAGAATATGTAATCATGAATGTGTAAAAATTTCAAGCTTCGATTTAGTCGATTGCATGTGAATTTAGTCAATAGGACTTATATGAGAAAATTTTAAAATGTGATAGGTCAATGCATGAGGACCTATTAGTGCATGTGGAAGAAAAAGGGGACTTGCATGTCAAATTCCCCCTCCCTAATATGTAGTGGCCGGCCATGCTATAGGTGGAAACATGTCTCCAACATGTTATGCTAGTGATGCATGTTAAGAATAATAAAATAATAAGCATGGTGATTAAATAATGAAAGAAGGGTGATGGAGAAAAAAAAAAGTACATGGTCTCACCCCCCCCCCTTGTTGCCGTGAATTGAAGAAAGAAAACAAAAAAAAAAAAAAGAGTTCATTCTTAAACATCCTTGGCCGAATAGAGGAAAGAAAGGAAGGGGAAAAAGGCTTGAGAAAAATCGGCTATGGTGGTGGTTAGACTAAGGTATGTTTGATGTTGTCTTTGAGATGCATGCATGTTTTAAATAGCCCATGTTTAAACTTTGAATCTTGTTGATAACATGAGCAATCGGTCATGAGAAAGTGTTCAAGGAAAAGGTTGTTGATGAAAGAAATTAATGTGTTAAGGGATTATATGAAACTTATTCATGTTTATATATGTTATATGCAACGAAAATGGTTGATGATTTTGGAGGTGATTAGCTTGAATCGGCCACGGTATATCCATAAACACGATCTATGCTTGTTATGTTACTCATGGTTAAAACAATTCGGCTAGGACATTCGGCCATGGATGGTTGTATTTCTTTGATGTTGTTTTTGATGCCTTAGGGCATTGAGAGTTGATTATAGATGAGGTGAGCTTCTTGATTTAAAAATTTTATGGATGTTAAGCTAATTGGGCAACCAAAGGTTCAATATTTTTGTTATGAGGTCATATGTGCATTCGGCCATGGTCTTTGCTTGAATATGAGAATTGTAATGTGATTTTCCTAAATTGTCTATGAATTTGGTTGTTGATTTCATGGTAATGGTATATTGAATCCATGAGAATTTAGTAAGGTTGCATTCGGCAACTTACTTGAAATTAAAAATCGATGTCTAAGCTTAGGTGATTTCGATGATGATATATGTGTGTATACATAAGTATATTTAGTTGATTCGGCTTTGGTAGTTGCATGAGATTATTAGCCGAATATACTAACATACATGTACATGTGAGATTGGATTGTAAATATTTAGCAAGGTGGTTAAACTAGTTAAATTATTGATATAGCTCAAGGAGCTAAAGGAGGTGAATCGAGCAAAGGCAAAGAAAAGGTTATCGAGTAGCCGAGTTGGAACCGTCTTACCCAACACGAGGTAAGTCATTAAGCATGTAGTTGGTATTATTTCAATGGTCATAATGTTGTGTATTGATGCTGAATGGAATGAATAAATGTACATATATATATGCATGTACGTATGTGATGATGAAATTGTTGAATGAAATAAATGAGGTGAGATGTAATGAGTTGTTGATCTCGGCACTAAATGTGCGGGATAACCATTTATGACCATGAGATTGGTGCTAAGTGCGCGGGATTAAATTGTACAGCACTAAGTGTGCGATTCTACTTTGTTGCACTAAGTGTGCGAAATGAATATGATGCACTAAGTGTGCGAATTGACCATGCGGCACTAAGTGTGCGGGTTTGACTATGTAGCACTAAGTGTGCGATTTGATTACGTGGCACTAAATGTGCGAGTTGATTATATAGCACTGAGTGTGCGGGCTCAATATACATTCGTGAATCATTATGGACACTATGTGTGCGACACTATTGAGCTGATCGCGGACAGCGGATCGGGTAAGTGTCTTGAGGACATGGCTAATATATGCTATGCGTATACTTGGTGTTGAGCTCGGTAAGTTGAACCTATGTGACAACTATACTTGAAGTCACGTACATAAAAATTTATCGTAGGATGGGTGAAAGGCCGTTTTGTGGTTTGATTGTAACGAAAATAAATTGATTTATGAAAATGCTTCAATGTCCTATTGATGAGTATATGAATTGTGAGGGCATGAATTGATATGAAATTGAATCGGTAGGTTGGTGGAACTATGGTATGGTTCGGTATGGATGGAGTAAATTGTCTCATTCCATTTTATTCCTCTTGTGATAATGTTATTGATGTATAGTAGAGCATTGCTTATGACTTACTGAGTTATAAACTCACCCGGTGTTTCCTTGTCACCCATTATAGGTTGCTTGGACTCATCAATTTTTACGGGGTCGGGCCGTCAACGAAGTCATCACACCAGATAGCTAGTTTTGGTACTTTCTTCTTAGTGTGCTTAGAAGATCATTTTGGCATGTATAAGCTAGTACGTTGTGTTTGAATTATGGCATGTAAACTTTAAGCCATGCGAAAATGGCACGAATGTTCGATTGAGTTGGATCGAGGGTAGGCATGAAATGGACCTAGTTACTTTCGTAACAGATGCTGGCAGCAGCAGTGTCATGAGATTGAAAAATCACTAAAAATAGTAGGAGTGGAATTAATTGATGAATAAATTATGTAATCGAAGCTCGATGAGTCTGTTTTCATGAGGAAGTAACGAAAAGATCATATGGGCAGTATATTAAGAGATAATCAGATTTTAGTGGGACAGGGCCAGAACGGTTTCTGGATTCCCTGCTCCAACTTTGGAAATTCATTATAAATTAACCAGAGATAATTAGGGGTCGTACCATATATGTGCAGATTCCTCTCTGAGTCTAGTTTCCATAGAAACAAACGGCAACAGTATTGAAGCCCCGTGCAGGGAGATATCCCAGTCGTAATGGGCAAAGGTCAGTGTAGTCGACCCCTGCAACTTGGGGAACTTTGACTAATAAACTGTACTAATTGGCCCAACCAAAAATTCTAGAAAAAAATACATAGATGGGCACATGAGTCTAGTTTCTGGGAAAAATTACGAAACTGATTTTCGAGTTACGAAACTCAAGATATGAATTTTAAAACGACTAGTACACAGATTGGGCAGTGTCTGGAAAATAAATTTTGTAAGAGGGTAAAGCCAGTCAACACCTCGTGTTCGACCCCGATGACGGTTTCGGGTTTGGGGTGTTACATTTTATTGGTATCAGAGCTATGGTTTAGTCGGTTCTAGGACTTCCATAGCACGTATGAGTCTAGCTATACATGCCATAATGTTAATGTTTAAAAGGGTGATGACTTCTGACGGTTGAAATGTTTTTGTCTTGATTAGTAAATGGATCCCGGTGAAGAAAGAACCCTAGCGGATGACGTTGAGAGCGTAGCGGCTGCTCCTGCACAAGGGACGCCGCCTGTTGAACCCCAGTCATCTGCGAATAATCAAGGTGAGGGGGCTAAACAAGCCTTCTTTACCATGATGAATGAGTGGGTCGCGCAATATGCCCGAGCCAACCCGGCTGTCCAACAATTCCCAAATTTGAATAACCCACCCCAAGAGCCTGTAAGGCCGTCAGTCGCTGATCCTGTGAGGCTGAGTAAGCTACCTGTAGACTTGATTAGGAAGCGTGGGGCCGAGGAGTTCAAGGCCATAGTAACTGATGATGCCGAAAGGGCCGAGTTCTGGCTTGATAACACCATTCGGGTGTTCGATGAATTGTCATGCACACCCGATGAATGTCTAAAATGTGCTGTATCTTTGTTGCGAGACTCAGCCTACTATTGGTGGAGGACATTGATTTCCATAGTCCCGAACGAGCGAGTAACTTGGGACTTCTTTCAAACGGAATTTCGGAAGAAATTTATTAGCCAACGGTTCATTGACCAGAAGCGTAAGGAGTTCTTGGAACTCAAGCAAGGCCGTATGACTGTATCTGAATACGAACATGAATTCGTAAGACTTAGTAGGTATGCCCGGGAGTGCGTAGCTGATGAGGTTGCTATGTGCAAAAGATTTGAGGAAGGATTGAACGAAGATTTAAAGCTACTAATGGGTATTCTGGAAATAAAGGAATTCGTAACACTAGTCGAACGAGCCTGCAAGGCGGAGGAACTTGGAAAGGAGAAGAGGAAGGCTGAATTTGAAGCTAGAGATTATCGTAAAAGATCGACGGGTAAAGCTCCGTTCTCAGCTGTGAAGAAGTTCAGGGAGGACATTAGTAAGTCGAGGGCGACTACGGGAATTTCCATCAGGGCAAGACCATCGATGGGCTCCCGAGCTACTTCGGTAGCTAGTGTGGGCAATAATCGGCACGAGAAACCTGAATGTCCCCAATGTGGAAGACGACACCTAGGTGAATGTTGGGGCAAGTCTACTAACAGGGCCTGTTACGGATGCGGTTCGAAGGACCACTTCATTAGAGATTGCACGGAGCTGGATGAGAAGAATAAGATTCAAGGTGCAAGACCTAGTGGAGTGACATCTAGAGGTAGACCACCGAGAATTTTTGGAGGCAGGGGTGGTAGTCAGAGGGGGGCTTCTGATACGGCCGATCGCGCCGAGAACCGTGCTCCTGCTAGAGCATATGCCATTCGCGCACGAGAGGAGGCATCCTCCCCCGACGTCATCACTGGTACCTTCACTCTCTTTGATACTAATGTGATTGCATTGATTGACCCTGGTTCTACTCATTCATATGTATGCGAAACCTTAGCAACCAGTAAGACTCTACCTGTTGAGTCTACTGAGCTCGTAATTCGAGTATCAAACCCTTTGGGTCAATGCGTACTTGTTGATAAAGTGTGTAAGAGATGCCCTCTATTAATCCGAGAATCCTGTTTTCCGGCTGATTTGATGCTTTTGCCGTTCGACGAGTTTGATGTTATTCTTGGTTTGGATTGGTTAACCGCGCATGATGCGGTTGTGAATTGCAAAAGCAAGACTATCGATTTGAGGTGCGCAAATAACGAAATAATCCGAGTTGAGTCTGCGGACTTAAGGGGGTTGCCAGCTGTAATATCAGCAATGTTGGCCCAGAAATATGTAAGGAAAGGGTGCGAAGCATACCTCGCGTATGTACTTGATGACAAGGAGTTAGAAAAGAAACCCGAATCGGTGCCGGTGGTTTGTGAATACCCGGATGTTTTTCCTGAAGAGTTACCGGGTTTGCCACCTGTTCGGGAAGTAGAGTTTGGAATTGAGCTTGTACCTGGAACTACGCCAATTTCGATCGCTCCGTATCGTATGGCACTAACTGAGTTAAAAGAGTTGAAAGCTCAGTTGCAAGAATTGACGGATAGAGGTTTCGCTCGACCGAGTTTCTCGCCTTGGGGTGCACCAGTATTGTTCGTGAAAAAGAAGGACGGAACCATGAGGTTGTGCATTGACTATCGTCAACTGAATAAAGTGACGATAAAGAATAAGTATCCGTTACCGCGTATAGATGATCTGTTCGATCAATTAAAGGGAGCATCGGTGTTTTCAAAGATAGATTTGAGATCGGGTTATTATCAGTTACGGATTCGAGATTCGGACGTACCCAAAACTGCTTTCAGAACGAGGTACGGTCACTATGAGTTCTTAGTGATGCCGTTTGGGCTCACTAATGCCCCTGCGGTGTTTATGGATTTGATGAATCGGATCTTTAGGCCGTACTTGGATCGGTTCGTAGTTGTGTTTATTGATGACATCTTGGTCTATTCAAGAGATGAGGCCGAACATGCTGAGCATCTGAGGCTAGTGATGCAAATTTTGCGGGATAAGCAGTTATATGCTAAGTTCAGTAAGTGTGAGTTCTGGCTAAGAGAGGTTAGCTTCTTGGGTCATGTGGTATCCGCATTGGGTATTCGGGTTGACCCGAGCAAAATTTCAGCCATACTTAACTGGAAGCCTCCGAGAAACGTTACCGAAGTCCGGAGCTTTCTAGGGCTCGCCGGTTATTACCGACGATTTGTCAAAGGTTTCTCGATGATAGCCACACCAATGACGAAGCTACTTCAGAAGGATGTTAAGTTCGAATGGACGGAGAAATGTCAGAAAAGCTTCGATCAACTGAAAACTCATCTGACTAAAGCTCCAATTTTGGTGCAACCCGAATCGGGTAAAGAGTTTGTCGTTTATAGTGACGCATCCCTACTCGGGTTGGGTTGTGTATTGATGCAAGAAGGTCGAGTTGTGGCCTATGCGTCGAGACAATTGAAGCCACACGAGAGAAATTATCCGACCCATGATCTCGAACTAGCCGCCATTGTGTTTGCATTGAAAATATGGCGACATTATTTGTTTGGTGAGAAGTGCCATGTGTTTTCGGATCACAAAAGTCTCAAATATTTGATGACTCAACGGGACTTGAATCTGCGACAAAGACGTTGGCTTGAATTGTTGAAGGATTATGAGCTTGTCATTGATTACCACCCGGGAAAGGCTAATGTGGTTGCGGACGCCTTAAGCCGGAAATCACTGTTTGCTTTGCGAGCGATGAATGTACACTTGTCTGTTCTACCTGACAATGTGTTAGTAGCTGAATTAAAAGCCAAACCATTATTGACTCATCAAATTCATGAAGCTCAGAAAGTCGATGATGAATTAGTTGCAAAACGAGCTGAGTGTGTTCCAAACAAGGAATCGGAGTTTCAGATTGATGATGATGGTTGTTTGAGGTTTAGAAGTCGTTTGTGCGTTCCAAGGAATTCGGAACTCATTCCGATGATCCTGAACGAAGCCCATTGTAGCCGAATGTCAATTCACCCGGGGAGCACGAAAATGTACAACGACTTGAAACGTCGATTTTGGTGGCATGGTATGAAGCGAGACATCTCCGACTTTGTTTCGAGATGTTTAATATGTCAGCAAGTGAAAGCGGAACATCAAGTGCCTTCAGGGTTACTTCAGCCGATCATGATACCCGAGTGGAAATAGGACCGAGTCACAATGGACTTTGTGTCCGGACTGCCATTGTCCGCAAGTAAGAAGGATGCGATTTGGGTTGTTGTTGATAGGCTGACTAAGTCGGCTCACTTTATCCCCGTGCGTACGGATTTCTCATTGGATAAACTAGCCGAGTTGTATGTTTCTCAGATTGTGAGATTACATGGAGTACCTATTTCTATCGTGTCGGATAGAGATCCGAGATTCACCTCGCGATTTTGGAAGAAATTGCAAGAAGCTTTGGGTACCCAGCTGCATTTTAGCACCGCTTTTCATCCCCAAACCGATGGTCAATCCGAGCGGATAATTCAGATACTCGAGGATATGCTGAGATGCTGCATCCTTGAGTTTAGTGGTTCATGGGAACGGTATGTACCTTTGATTGAATTCGCTTACAACAATAGTTTTCAATCAAGTATTAAGATGGCACCTTACGAGGCTTTGTACGGTCGTAAATGCCGTACACCATTGTTTTGGACCGAGCTTGGTGAAAGTAAAATTTTCGGAGTTGATTTGATTAAAGATGCTGAACAGAAAGTAAAAGTAATCCGTGAAAGTTTGAAGGCAGCCACAGATCGTCAGAAATCGTATGCGGATCTGAAACGGAAGGACATTGAATATCAGGTGGGAGATAAAGTGTTCCTTAAAGTTTCGCCTTGGAAAAAGGTACTTAGGTTTGGCCGTAAGGGCAAGTTGAGCCCGAGATTCATTGGGCCGTACGAAATCTCCGAACGAGTGGGGCCAGTTGCGTATAGATTGATTTTGCCCCCTGAGCTTGAAAAGATTCACGATGTCTTTCATGTTTCGATGCTTCGACGCTATCGATCTGATCCGTCGCATATAATTAGCCCATCAGAGGTTGAAATTCAAGCCGATATGAGTTATGAAGAAGAACCGATACGTATCCTAGCTCGTGAGGTGAAAGAGTTGCGAAACAAAAGGGTTCCGTTGGTTAAGGTGTTGTGGCTCAAACACGGGATCGAGGAAGCAACCTGGGAACCCGAGAGCTCGATGAAGGAACGATATCCAAACCTATTTACTGGTAAGATTTTCGAGGACGAAAATTTCTTAAGTGAGGGAGAGTTGTGACAGCCCAAAATTGACCCTAGCCGGGAAGTGGTTTCGGGACCGCTAAACCGAGTCACCGAAAGGTTTGAATGTGATGTTTATTGTCTAGAATATGTAATCATGAATGTGTAAAAATTTCAAGCTTCGATTTAGTCGATTGCATGTGAATTTAGTCAATAGGACTTATATGAGAAAATTTTAAAATGTGATAGGTCAATGCATGAGGACCTATTAGTGCATGTGGAAGAAAAAGGGGACTTGCATGTCAAATTCCCCCTCCCTAATATGTAGTGGCCGGCCATGCTATAGGTGGAAACATGTCTCCAACATGTTATGCTAGTGATGCATGTTAAGAATAATAAAATAATAAGCATGGTGATTAAATAATGAAAGAAGGGTGATGGAGAAAAAAAAAAGTACATGGTCTCACCCCCCCCTTGTTGCCGTGAATTGAAGAAAGAAAACAAAAAAAAAAAAAGAGTTCATTCTTAAACATCCTTGGCCGAATAGAGGAAAGAAAGGAAGGGGAAAAAGGCTTGAGAAAAATCGGCTATGGTGGTGGTTAGACTAAGGTATGTTTGATGTTGTCTTTGAGATGCATGCATGTTTTAAATAGCCCATGTTTAAACTTTGAATCTTGTTGATAACATGAGCAATCGGTCATGAGAAAGTGTTCAAGGAAAAGGTTGTTGATGAAAGAAATTAATGTGTTAAGGGATTATATGAAACTTATTCATGTTTATATATGTTATATGCAACGAAAATGGTTGATGATTTTGGAGGTGATTAGCTTGAATCGGCCACGGTATATCCATAAACACGATCTATGCTTGTTATGTTACTCATGGTTAAAACAATTCGGCTAGGACATTCGGCCATGGATGGTTGTATTTCTTTGATGTTGTTTTTGATGCCTTAGGGCATTGAGAGTTGATTATAGATGAGGTGAGCTTCTTGATTTAAAAATTTGATGGATGTTAAGCTAATTGGGCAACCAAAGGTTCAATATTTTTGTTATGAGGTCATATGTGCATTCGGCCATGGTCTTTGCTTGAATATGAGAATTGTAATGTGATTTTCCTAAATTGTCTATGAATTTGGTTGTTGATTTCATGGTAATGGTATATTGAATCCATGAGAATTTAGTAAGGTTGCATTCGGCAACTTACTTGAAATTAAAAATCGATGTCTAAGCTTAGGTGATTTCGATGATGATATATGTGTGTATACATAAGTATATTTAGTTGATTCGGCTTTGGTAGTTGCATGAGATTATTAGCCGAATATACTAACATACATGTACATGTGAGATTGGATTGTAAATATTTAGCAAGGTGGTTAAACTAGTTAAATTATTGATATAGCTCAAGGAGCTAAAGGAGGTGAATCGAGCAAAGGCAAAGAAAAGGTTATCGAGTAGCCGAGTTGGAACCGTCTTACCCAACACGAGGTAAGTCATTAAGCATGTAGTTGGTATTATTTCAATGGTCATAATGTTGTGTATTGATGCTGAATGGAATGAATAAATGTACATATATATATGCATGTACGTATGTGATGATGAAATTGTTGAATGAAATAAATGAGGTGAGATGTAATGAGTTGTTGATCTCGGCACTAAATGTGCGGGATAACCATTTATGACCATGAGATTGGTGCTAAGTGCGCGGGATTAAATTGTACAGCACTAAGTGTGCGATTCTACTTTGTTGCACTAAGTGTGCGAAATGAATATGATGCACTAAGTGTGCGAATTGACCATGCGGCACTAAGTGTGCGGGTTTGACTATGTAGCACTAAGTGTGCGATTTGATTACGTGGCACTAAATGTGCGAGTTGATTATATAGCACTGAGTGTGCGGGCTCAATATACATTCGTGAATCATTATGGACACTATGTGTGCGACACTATTGAGCTGATCGCGGACAGCGGATCGGGTAAGTGTCTTGAGGACATGGCTAATATATGCTATGCGTATACTTGGTGTTGAGCTCGGTAAGTTGAACCTATGTGACAACTATACTTGAAGTCACGTACATAAAAATTTATCGTAGGATGGGTGAAAGGCCGTTTTGTGGTTTGATTGTAACGAAAATAAATTGATTTATGAAAATGCTTCAATGTCCTATTGATGAGTATATGAATTGTGAGGGCATGAATTGATATGAAATTGAATCGGTAGGTTGGTGGAACTATGGTATGGTTCGGTATGGATGGAGTAAATTGTCTCATTCCATTTTATTCCTCTTGTGATAATGTTATTGATGTATAGTAGAGCATTGCTTATGACTTACTGAGTTATAAACTCACCCGGTGTTTCCTTGTCACCCATTATAGGTTGCTTGGACTCATCAATTTTTACGGGGTCGGGCCGTCAACGAAGTCATCACACCAGATAGCTAGTTTTGGTACTTTCTTCTTAGTGTGCTTAGAAGATCATTTTGGCATGTATAAGCTAGTACGTTGTGTTTGAATTATGGCATGTAAACTTTAAGCCATGCGAAAATGGCACGAATGTTCGATTGAGTTGGATCGAGGGTAGGCATGAAATGGACCTAGTTACTTTCGTAACAGATGCTGGCAGCAGCAGTGTCATGAGATTGAAAAATCACTAAAAATAGTAGGAGTGGAATTAATTGATGAATAAATTATGTAATCGAAGCTCGATGAGTCTGTTTTCATGAGGAAGTAACGAAAAGATCATATGGGCAGTATATTAAGAGATAATCAGATTTTAGTGGGACAGGGCCAGAACGGTTTCTGGATTCCCTGCTCCAACTTTGGAAATTCATTATAAATTAACCAGAGATAATTAGGGGTCGTACCATATATGTGCAGATTCCTCTCTGAGTCTAGTTTCCATAGAAACAAACGGCAACAGTATTGAAGCCCCGTGCAGGGAGATATCCCAGTCGTAATGGGCAAAGGTCAGTGTAGTCGACCCCTGCAACTTGGGGAACTTTGACTAATAAACTGTACTAATTGGCCCAACCAAAAATTCTAGAAAAAAATACATAGATGGGCACATGAGTCTAGTTTCTGGGAAAAATTACGAAACTGATTTTCGAGTTACGAAACTCAAGATATGAATTTTAAAACGACTAGTACACAGATTGGGCAGTGTCTGGAAAATAAATTTTGTAAGAGGGTAAAGCCAGTCAACACCTCGTGTTCGACCCCGATGACGGTTTCGGGTTTGGGGTGTTACAACTGGCATCATCGTGTCTGGTGGTGCAATCACAAGTGCGACATCTTTACGGCACCCCGAGCCATTCAGTTGTTGTCGGTTTGGTCTGAATTAGTGCTAGCCTGACCGATTCGGTCCAACCACTGATTAGAATGTCGACCCGATTTCACTATTGAGCTCTGTTCGACCAGTTTTGGGTCTCGGTCTCTATTTTTGGTTCTCGGGTTCAATTTTCGATCTCGAGTCTAGTTTTCAAGTTCAATTACTTATTGGGCCAATTATCTGATTTAAAATTTAATTTCCAAAAATATCAAATTAATTTAAATTAATTTAATTTTACTTGATCAAAATTAATTTTTCTAAAAATCACTAAGATTTTCCAAATTAATTTTTCAAGGAAATTCTTTAATCAAAATTTCTAATTGAACAATTCTCACGACTACCTAATTTAATTCCACATCAAATAAATTGACTCAATTAAATTATTTCCAAAGTCTTAGAATTTCCTTCTAATTCAAATATAGTTCGATCGAGCTTTTGTTGAGCTAGCGGAGGGACATATACAATGTTGACAAAATCTCAGTTTGAAAACGATTTCCTTGTATAGCTGAAAATTAAAATTTTGAAAACCAACCCAGTTTGTGATATCTATAGCAATAAACCTTAACTGATTTCGTACCTATGTTTTCAGATTAGCTGACATTTTTTGTCCCAACTTTCAACCAAATGGTCTTCTTCTCTATTCTCATATCAAAATCTACTTCGAGTGTGGGCTCGAACCAATTGATCGAAACACCAAACTAGAAAAAAGTTTCTCTCATTTTGGGGTGAAAACAAAAAACCAATTGATTGAAACACCAAACTAGAAAAAGGTTTCTCTCCTTTTGGGGTGAAAGCAAAAATTCTATCTTTTTAATAGAAACTGGTAGAATTGTGATTCGGGAAAAATATATGTAATAATTGCGATTAAATTCTTATTATTTTTCAGTAGAATAAAAATCTCTCAAAGTTGTCTTAATAGCTCTACCGGTGCTATCTATTTATAGGAAAAAAAGGTAGAACCCTTGTTGAGTTGTAGTGATTTATTTCAAATAGAAAAATAAAATCCTACTTAGTATAAAACTAGGGTGGACGGAACACCCTAGTATTCCTACTAGGGTTGTCGCCCATTCATGTCCATGAGGGGTTTTTGAGCTTCTCTCATATTGGGTCCAATTACGAGTACTTCCTAGGTCTTTTTGACCCAATACTCTGTAATGTGATCCAACCGATTCAGTTTTTTTATTTCCCAAAATAAAATTTAATATTTATATATAAAAAATTATCTCATTTCTATTTTACCCCAGCAAAACTTTGACAATTTTACCCCTAGTAAATTTTGACTATTTTCCCCTAGTAAAATTTCAAGAAAATATGTTCAATAATTCACAACTCAACATGTTCACTATGACCAAATAGTTTATTTTCATTTTGGGCTTCAAAACAATCCAAAAACATAAACTCATTCTTTCAATCATTTTTAAATAGTCCATAAAGGATTGCAAATGGATCATTCTCATTTTCCTTATCATTTTTATTTTTGGAAACCTACATTTATTTCCAAATGAATTTATTTCTCCATTTCGTATAAAATCACAACTATTCTTGGATGTTTCTCATTTCTAGTTTCACATTCATTTCATTTATGCTTTGAACGAGCTAGTGGAGGGAATGGTTAGACATATGTAGTTGAGGCTCAAATGATTTATAATTAATTTTTAATTTTTTCCTATTAATTATAAACTCATTTAGTCATGAAGTCATTCCACTATAGTATCGTGACTGATCTTTCCCCAACTACATACTATTACAAAAGCAACTACTTAGTGCTCGTCCAATTACCTTATCATAAGTGTGTTACCGTCATAGGATATCTTTGATCTTTTTGGAATAATATCCATTCTCCTAATATGATCCTATTTTACCTCATGACAACCATTACATCTTTCTTTATGAAAAGACAATCGCTATTAAATAGTGATCAAGTCATCCATCACAAAGATAGACAACCTGTGGCCATGTTTACTTTTCATCAACCATACAATGCCAATGATAAGATATCATTTACCCATGTTTTGGGCTATGAATTCCATTATTATGAATGACGCTACATACTACAAAAGTCGTACACCCAACGCACCAGCTTTCGATTCCTTATCTATTTAAACCCAAGCTTTTACTTACATCAAAGTGTACGAGTCACGCATAACTAGTCTGCTATCCACTCAAGATTTAGGTATGCCACACTATGAAAGTCACAAGTGAATAAATTAATAAACGGTTTCAGGATCTATTATGCTTGAGTTTTGACCAATGTACTATTAGTCCACTCAGTCACATCTATGCCTCTATCTTTTGGGAGTATCATTTCTTGTTACAGAGCCCAAAAAGAGGTTGTGGCTACCATTGTACGAACATCAGATTATGGATAGCTTATGTGTAGATTTGTTGAAATAGTTCAACAAATTGTTGTAGGTAGAATAGATTGTGGCACCACTTGAGGGATTTTTGTGAGTCCTCAAAAGAGGACACTTTTGGAAAGAATTTTTATCCAAATATTAATTGGTAATCAAGATATTGGGCTTGGGCTTGTCATTTGATTCAGAGCCTTTCGAACACAACCAATATCTATTCGAACTCCTTTTACTTGTAGGAGTACAACTTGGATTTGTCGATTATAGTATGGTCGGAGCCCCACTCATGGTGACCTAGTTGAATTGAGAAAAGTTGTAGGTATTATTGCGGGGCAAACTATTGGAGAACTGGGAACAAAACTAACATTAAGAACTTTTTATACCGTCGGAGTATTTACAGGGGGTACTGCAGAACATGTATGAGCCCCTTTTAATGGAAAAATCAAATTCAATAAGATTTGGTTCATCTTGCATGCACAGGTCATGGGAATCTTGCTTTTTTATGTTATCTGGACTTGCATGTAATTATCGAGAGCGAAGATATTATACATAAGGTGACTATTCCACCAAAAAGTTTTCTTTTAGTTCAAAACGATCAATATGTAGAATCAGAACAAGTGATTGCTAAGATTCGCGCGGGAACATACACTTTAAATTTGAAAGAGAGGGTTCAAAAACATATTTATTCTGACTCAGAAGGGGAAACACATTGGAGTATCGATGTGTACCATTCGCCCAAGCTTCCCCTCAATTGGACTTGATAGAAGACATATTAGTATTTTAATTGGTTTGCTCATTTATGATTAGACTAAAAACATGTTTAGGTTTGTCTACTAATAAATGTTGTTTTTCTGTACTACAATCCAGCCATGTAATACCGCTTAGTATTAATTAAACATTTAGACAACCAATGAGCAACATTTACTTTCATTTTGATTTGCGTGCAAAAACCATGTGAGGATAATTATATAAAGTATATTAATGTAATAAATTAATTCGTTTTATTAGCCAATCTATTAGAAAAAATTACAAGTTTACAAACGAATATACTACACTCAGGGCACCAAATCCAATAGTCTCCCACTTGCCCTAGTGAAGTAGATGAGGCACATTTCTCATTCTCATGCGCTCCACATGTTACTCAAAACTCCTAGCTAGAAGAGTCTTGGTAAACGGGTCAGTAAGGTTGTCCTCAGATGCGACCTTGCCTACAACCACAATTTCGTCTACAAATACCTCCCTTATGATATGATACTTTCGATTAATATGTTTCATCCTCTTGTGGTTTTTCATCTCCTTGGTATCAGCTATTGCCGCACTATTGTCATAACATAGTGTGAGAGCTTTTTCCATACTAGGAGCGACTTCAAGATCTCTGAGGAACTTTTGAAGCCATATTACTTCTTTGGTAGCCTTAGAAGCAGCCACATATTCAGGCTTCATAATGGAGTTAGAAATAGAAGTCTGCTTTACACTTCTCCACACAATAGACCCGCCACCTAGGATAAAAACACAGCTTGATGTTGATTTCCTCGAATCTCGACACGTTTGGAAGTTAGAATCTGTATATCCGATAGGAGTAAGGTTTCATCTAGAATACAAAATCATATAATCCCTCGTTATCCGTAAATACTTCAATATATGCTTAATTGTTTTCCAATACCTTGGTCCTGGATTAGCTTGATATCGACTTACCAACCCCACTGCAAAACAAATATCTTGTGCATAGCATAACATACATGAAACTTCCTATTGTCGAAGCATAAGAAACCTTTTCCATGCTCTCTCTTTCTTCTGCTGTTTTAGGACAGTCCTCTGAAGAGAGATGAAATCTCAATACGGAGGGTTGATTTCCCATCTTCAAATTGGTCATTGCATAACTCTCCAATATCTTGTCTATGTATGAAGCCTAAGACAATGCTATCATTTTGTTCTTTCGATCTCTCTCGATTGAATACCTAGAACAAAATTAGCTTCTTTCAAGTCCTTCATGCTAAACTATTGGGTTAACCACAATTTAACAAATGACAATGTCCATACATCATTCCTAATGAGTAGAATATCATCGACATAGAGAACGAGAAAGACCACCTTTCCATCCCTTAAACGTTTATAAACAAGGTTCTTCTTTGTTTTTCTCAAATCCAATAGTCTTGATCACTTGATCGAATCTTTGATTCTATGAGTGAGATGCTCGTTTAAGCCCATATATGGATCTAAACAGTTTGCAAACTTTATGCTCATTTCCTTTAGCTATATATATGATAGGTTGCATCATGTAGATGCTCTCTTCAAGATAGTCATTCAAAAATACAGTCATGACATCCATTTGTCAAATCTCAATAATTAAGAGTCACAACAATGGATAGTAATATGCAGATTGACTTCGGCATGCCAACCGTAGAGAAGGTTTCTTCGTAATCAATGCCTTCTTTTTTAGTATAACCTTTTGCTACAAGTTTAGTTTTATAAGTTTCCACTTTTCAATTCACATTTCTTTTCCTCTTGTAGATCCACTTACACCTTATGGGTTTTATCCCTTCTGGTAATTCTACAAGCTCCCACATTGAGTTGGAATACATAGAGTTCATCTCAGCTTTCATAGTTATTTCTAAAAGCTTAGAATCAGCACTCTGCATTGCTTCGTCATATGTAAGTGGGTCATCATCTTCCTATTTGACAGACTTAAATCTAAAAAAACTTCTACCAGATTGGAAGAGCTCAGGCATATGAGAGACCTTCCCACTATGATGAGGCTCCCTATGTTGTTGATAATTTATAGGTCTACTATTAGGAGTTGGTTCTGGAACTATTTCTGTAGGGTTTTGTATATTTCCCAAAAGTTTCTTGAGTACCTTTTTAATTCGAGATTTGAAGTCATTCATGTAACTTTCTTCAAGTAAAGTAGCATGAGTTGAGACTATAATTGTTGCGCTTTTGGGTTATAAAACAAGCTACCCTTTATTCCCTTTGGATATCCTAAAAACATGCATACTTTTGTTTGTAAGCCCTACTTCCTAGCATCTTTATTCAATACGTAGGTCAGGTATCCCTAGATCCTAAAATGATTAAGATTTGGCTTTTTTCCATGCCAAAATTCGTATGGGGTTTTTATGCTTCCTTACTTGGCACATTATTCAGAATATAGCAAGCCTTTTGTACAGTGTATCCTTAAAAAAGAGATTGGTAGCTTTGAATAACTTAACATTGAACATACCATGTCTGACAATGTTCGATTTCTTCTCTCTACCACGCCATTCTGTTGTGGAGTGCTCGACGCAGTTAAATTGGATAGAATGTCATTCTTTATGAGATACCCTAATAACTCATCAAATAAATATTCCCCACCTCGATCATACCAAAGTGCCTTTATGGGTCATCCTAGTTGTTTCTCCACTTCAACATGAAACTTTTTGAATTTATCAAATGTTTCACAATTTCAGTGCATCAGGTATACATACCCATATCTGAGATAGCCATCAATAAAGGTTACATAATACTCATAACTGCTTTTTTCACTAACGCTCATGGGGCCACATATATTAGTGTGCACAAGTTCTAGGGGTTTTTCGACCCTCATTCTTTTTGCATTAAAAGATTGCTTAGTCATCTTACCCTCCAAGCAAGATTCACATTGTGGAAGATCAACTTTTTTAGGGGAAATTAAGATGTCGTCTTTCACAATTTTAATGATTCTTTCTCGATTAATATGACCAAGTCTCAAATGTCAAATGTATGCCTCATTAGAGTGAGAAGTTTTTAGTCTTTTATTCAATATTTCAGTCTCAAGTAGTGTGTACATCTTTGGTTTGATAAAATATAGATTATTTGACATCCATCCATTACAAATAAGATTGTGATTTCTAAATATTGAAATTCCATTATTAAAAGTCACGGTCAAGCCATCTTTATATAAACATGAAACAGAAATTAAGTTTCTTTTGAAACTTGGTACACAGAAAACATCTTTTAAAATAATATTTCTAAAATTATCAAAATAAGGATGTACATCTCCCACTACTTTAGCTACCACACTTGTATCATTCCTGATCCACAATGATAAGCTCTTATCTCTAGGTTCTTTCATCTCCTCAAACCCATTCAAAGAAACACAAATATGATTAGTGGCTTCTGAATTAATGACCCAATAGTCTATTGAGTCCTTCACTAAACAAGTTTCTATCATCATGAGTTTCGTACATTTGCCTTTGGTAGCTAGGTATTCTTTCCACACTTTACAATTTGCCTTAAAATGTCACTTCTTGTTGCAAAAGAAGCATTTAGACTTAAATAAGTCTTTTGGCTTACTGGTTCTCTTCCTTTCCACTTGTAGTAGCCCAGAGACCTTAGCCTTATCTTTATTAGTACATTTTTTCTTCCCTTTTGAGGAAGAAGTGATGACTATATTCGTTTCTACTCTTTGAATCGCTTAACCGTTGTTCAACATCAAACCATATGATTTATTTCCTTCATGAGTTGTGTAAGCATCAGGTTTTTGTTGCCAAGGTTATATGCGGCCCGAATACAAGCAAAATCATTGGAAAAGCTTTTGAACACCATCTCAATTTGGTTTTTTTGGTCCAACTTAGCCTCATTGTTTGCGACCTTGGCAAAGTATCCCATAAGAGTGATCATATGGTCTTTAACTAGAGTGTTGGGTTTTGCTGGGCATTGTCGAGCCAAGAAAGCTTGGCCTCCAAACATGTCTTCTAGCTTATATAGAATTTCTTTATCAGTCTTACAGCTCTCTAGTTGTTTATACAGAGTGTTGGTCACGCTTGCCAGCATATAGCAATGAGCTATCTTATCAAACTCTTCTCAGCATTTTTTAGTCTCAGCTTGAGTGCCTAGAGGGAGCTTAGTATCAAGAATTGTTTTAAGTTTCTCACAGCTCAGGACAATTATCAGGTTACTTTCCCATTCATTATAGTTATTTTTTTTTTACTTTGTTTTCAGTGAGTATGTTCAAAAAGGGAGTTGGTGCCATTTTTGAACTAAAAATAAAAACAATCATATATTAATATCTTTGTATTAAGCAAATGTTTGAAAACCTTTTGCAACATTACAATATGCATTAAGATGATACATGCGTCTTACATTAAACCTTGAAAACATTTTGTAAGTCGTTGCAACGATAATTCCCACACCCATTGAATTAAGCCATCATTGGGTGATCATGATCAACTAATAAGAATATGAATTTCCATCTAATTAGTACATGGACCTAATTCCTAAGACATAAATACGTTCTAATAATCGTGTAACATTTGGTCACCATTCTAACTTAAGTAGAGCTCTAGGAGAGTTACTTAACTAGAAGATCTTGAGTGTATAACCATCAACTCAACATCTATCGCATCATACAGTACAAATGAGTCATCGTGGGATAATCTCACCGAGTAGCATGTTTTGATTAGTTGTTCCCTTTTGAAGATAGAATTTCTTGACCTAGCGCAAGATAATGCCTACAACAAGGGCCAATCTAGTTATCGTTTGACCATAAGAGAATCCTTCTTACTTTCAGGAAATCTCAGTGAAATCCACATAGCAATCCTACTGTGGATTAGTGTACTTTCCATGCCATCACAAGAGACCATAGTTGGAGGTCATAGGTCTAATTTAGGGACTTCCCACTAAATATTTTAAAAACATGCAATGTTTTTTTTAATTTTCGGTTTCAATCATGTGTGATAAATATATGCATGAAAAATATATGTGGCATTCTTTCCTAAACTATATGACATACTTATCTCATATATGCATGACATGCTATGCCAATTTTATAATGTTCACATTCAATTATTAAAAAGAGTCAATCAAACAATTTTGATTCTCCACAGTTCTCCTTTTAAAAGAAAATTTGAATAAATGAATGTGAACTGTGCAACAGGTAGGTTCCCAAAAAAGGGAGGTAAGTCACATTTGACCACTTAAAAATCAAGTCTTTCCTTGCCAGATCAAATCCTAGACATGCACCTTCTCATTTCCACACTTCTCACAATAATAAAATAACCTAAATAAGTGAATGGAACAATACAACACATGTATTTTCTCATTATCACACTTCTTATCTTTAATAGATTAACTGTAGATCATCTCATAAATATATATCACAATTATATCATAAATAATTATTAAAAAAATATATAAAGAGATGGGTAATAAAATACATTTTTCAGTCAAGGTTTCCATGGTTCTACATCTAGAAAATAAATGAAAATCCAAAAAAAAATTACATAGTTTTTCCCCACAAGGCATTCTTTGTGTCTCTGACTGCCATTGCTCCATCTTCTCCTCGTCATGGACTCATTTTTGGAAAAAATACATTTATTTCCTATGTTTGTTTCTGGCTCACAAGAATTCTATAAATTAAAATTAATCCTATGTGGAGATGATAGTCCACAGTCTATTTCCTAAGAACCACAACCTTGGCAAAATTAATAATTATATAACAAATATATAATATTACATCCATTCACATACATTCCCCTAAACATGCGAATAATTACAAGAATATCACATCTTATAAAATATTAATAAAACAAGATAAAGAGAGAAATTCAGTCTCGGTTTACACCATAAACATAGCACAACCTAGTGTTTTGATACAAATTGTTGAAAAAAATCTGATTTTAAAACGATTTTCTTGCATAACGAAAAACTAAAATTTTGAAAATCGATCTGGTTTGTGATATTTATAGTAAGAAACCTTAACTAAATACATACCTGTGTTTTCGGCTTAGTGGACTTCCCTTGTTCCTAGCTTTCAACCAAACTATCTTCTCCGCTATTCTCGCACCATGAGCTGCTTCGAGTGTGGACTCGAACCAATTGAATCGAAACATAGAACTAGAAAAAGATTTCTCTCATTTAGGCGTGAAAACAAAAAATTCTCTCTTCTTAATAGGAACCGATAAAATTGTTATTCCAGAAAAATATATGTAATAGTTGAGAATAAATTCTCTTTATTTTTCGGCAAAATAACAATCTCTAAAAGTTGTGTGCATAGCTCTATCGATGCTATTTATTTATAGGAAGAGAAGGTAGAACCCTTGTTGAGTCGTAGTGGTTTATTTCAAATAGAAAAACAACATCCTACTTAGAATAGGACTAGGGTGGACGGCACACCCTAGTATTCCTACCAGGGTTGCCGCCCCCTTCATGCCTATGAGGGGTTTTTGGGCTTCTCTCACATCGAGTCCGATTACGAGTATTTCTTGGGTCTTTTTGGCTCAATACTTTGTAATATGATTGAATCTGATTCAGCTTTTCCATTTCCCAAAATAAACTTTAGTATTTATATATAAAATAATTTTCCCATATCTATTTTACTCCCAGCAAAATTTTAACAATTTTACCCTTAGTAAAATTTTGACGATTCTGCCCTTAGTAAAATTTTGAGAAAATTTGTTCAATATTTCACAACTCAACATGTTCACGGCTGATTGGTTTATTTTTATTTTCAGGCTTCAAAACAGCCCAAAAGCATAGGCTCATTTTTCCAAACATTTTTAAGTAATTCATATAGGATTGCAAATGGACAATTTCCATTTTCTATTTTTAGAAACTTTCATTCACTTCCAAATGATTTTATTTCTCTATTTTGGAGAAAACCATAATCTTTATTAAATGATTCTCATTTCACTTTTCATATTCATTCCGTTCATTTCTATTCAAACACACAATTCATTTTTGGTTTCAACAAGCTAGCGGAGGGAGGACCGATTGGACATATGTAGTTGAGGCTCAAATGATTTATAATTAAGTTCTGACTTTTCACCTATTAATTATAAACTCATTTACTTATGAAGTCCTTCCATTCTACTATCGTGACCGAGCTCGTCTAATGACATTGTTATAAGTGTGTTACTCTTACAGGATATCCTTAATCTCTTTGGGATAATATCCGTTCTCTTAATATGACTCCATCTTATATTATGATAATCATTTTATCTTCCTTCATGAAAATTCAATCATTATAAAATAATGATTAAGTCATCCATCACAAAGACGAATGACTTGTGACCACGCTTATTTTTCATCAACCATATAATGCCTATGAGAGGATATCATTTACTCATGTTTTGGGTTATTAATTCCACTATTGCGAATGATGCTACATACTACAGAAGTTGTACACCCAATGCACCAACTTTCGGTTCTTTATATATTTGAACTCAGGCTTGTACTTAAATCAAAGTGTTTGAGTCATGCATAAATAGTCTGCCATCCACTCAAGATTTAGGTATGCCACACTATGAAAGTCACAAGTGAATAAATTAATAAACGGATTTAGGATATATTACGCTTGGGGTTTGTCCAATGTACTATCAGTCTAGTTAGTCACATCTATTCCTCTATCTTCTGAGAGTCATCCACTCTGATGCCCAACACAAGACATCTTCCCAATTGGATTAGATAGACGACATATTAGTCTTTTAATTGGTTTGATCATTTTCGATTAGACTAAGGACATGCTTAGGTTTGTATACTAATACAAGTTGTCTTTCGGTACTGCGATCAGACCACATAATACAGAATAGTATTAGTTAAACATCTAGACAACCAATGAGTAACATTTGCTTCCATTTTGCTTTGCGTGTAAAAACCATGTGAAGAAAATTACACAAAGTATATTAATGTAAAAAATGAATTTTTTTTATTAATCAATCTATTCAAAAAAATTACAAGTTTACAAACAAATATACTACACTTAAGACACAAAATCACACATACAATTAGGCTTTAGTAATTGCAATTTATCCAGAAGTATCATTTTGATAATTTGCAATTTACTTCATCATGGATCTAATCCACAAGAAGTACCACGATTGAAAACTCCTTATTGTATACTCTTTACGAAAACAGTTCATCCAACTGCTTTGCCCAATAACCTCGTCATGTGTGTGTTACCCTCATATGATATCCTTGATTCCTTGTAGTTAAATTCGTTCGTTCAATACAATCTTATTTTATCTCATTGTCACCATTTTGTCTTTTTAATGATTCATATGATCATTGTCAATAAATGACTGTAATAAATTGCATGTTCGAGAACAAGTAACTCGTGGCCACGTTGCATCTTTATTAATCCACACAATGTCAATGAGAAGATATCGTTAACTTTTTAATCGAGCTATGAATTTCATTGTTGCTATGTAACATCCCCAACATTTTCAAAACCTAGAATAGTGATAAATATAAAATAAATTAGTCAGAATTTTGAGAAAGTCAGAAATTGGAAATTAGACATGTGCAAAAGGTATTTGGAAAACTATAAATATTAAGATAAATTAGTTCGGGGTACTGATTAAATTGTAAAATAATGGAAACTATTGGGACAAAGTGAGAAAAATGGGTGTAGAAAAGGATCAAGTAAAATTGATGAAAAAGGAGGAAGGACTAGAGGTGGAAATTTACCATAAGGAGAAATGAATCATCCATAGAATTGTAAAAAAATGAATGGATAAAATGGTAATTATTGGAAAAATATAATTATGGAAGGTAATGATTAAGGATAAATATTAAATAAAATAAAAGAGATATTTTTAATGGAAGGAACTAGAAAAATTGAGAGAAAGAATGGCAATGACTATAAATAGCCATCAACCATATTGAGTTTCACGTTAGCCAACATTCCCCATCATTTCTAACTTTTTCTTTCTTTCAATTTAATCCCTTTCACCAAATACAAACCAATTAAGCTAGTTTCTTCCAAATTTCTTTAAGATTAGTGAGTAAAATCAGTAGAGAAATGTAACAACTACCTAACTGTTTAAAAGAAATGCATCCATACTTGTCTCAAAGGAGAAAGAAAATAGAAACTAATGTTGAATACAAGAGATTAAGGTAAGAAAGTTAAAATTCTCTTGAAATACATGTAAATGTTCATGGAACTATATATTTATGTAAGTATATGTGAAGAGAAATAGGTGAAATCATGATATGTGAAATAGTGTACATATGTTTGATGAAAAACGAAAGACAAGGATTAGTATGTTAAAAGTGTAAAACAATATGTAAAAAGAATTAATAAGGACTAGTGATGAATTATGGAAATTATTAATTAGTGAAATATGTCACATGTATTAAAAATAATTATAAATTTTATTTGGTGATTTGATGGCTCAAGGAAAAACTTTAGAAATAAGTAAAAAAATAAAATGAAAATGACAAGCAAATGTGTAAGAAATTGTGGTGGAATATGGAAATTAAATAGATAAATGAAATATGTTATATATGAAATTACAAGAAAAATATGTTGTTACAATAAATGTTATGATGATGACTAAATTACCAATATGTAAAAGTGACATGTAAAATGTAATATAAAAATTACCAATGAAATATAGAAATTTATCAAATATTAAGACATGATACATGTGTTAAGAAAAGCGGAAGATACAATTATATGAATTATTGTTATAAGGGCTAATTTGTAAAGAGTGCAAAAGTGACATGTGATATCATTTGCCCAAGTAGACGAGATAAGAACTATTAGGGTATTAGTGGTATGTCATTAACGAACCTTAGTGCGCTATTACCACGTTAGTGCTCTCTGATTAGCACATTTGTGCTTTCTGTTTATCCGCTTCGGCGATGTTCTGTTATCTACTTCAACATTGTTCTATTACCATCTCCGTCCAACCCTACACATCATGTAGGAATTAAATCAACCCACAAATCCCTACACATCATGCTGTACCAAAATGTGAAACATAATCAGAAGATTGCAGCTGAGCTGCCAAATAACAGGCCTAATAGCCTTTCAGACACTTCCTCCAAATATCATCAACCCACCCCGATGCAATGCAATCATGTAAAATATGTGATGCCATTATGCAATTAATAGTACATACATTTAGATATCATAAGTCATGCTCGGTATAGAAATCAGACAGGTAGATCACACATATAGGGGTCTAAGTAAAGCTTACCGACCTACAGTAGGTCCACAGTCGACTTGGACGACCCGTGCAACCTTACAAAACTTTTCAGAAAAATGGGCTCACACGCCCATGTGTCCTACCTACGTGGGCCAACACGCCCTTGTGGCCACTCGGCCCAAATTAGCCTTGGCCGTGTGATCCATTTTTAATGTAACCCATGCTAGTTAAATATTTATATATGTTTTCACTATTTACTTATATGTTCCTTCAAAGTTGTCTACTTGAGTCATTGTTACTAAATTATTTATATATTGAGCTACAGAATTTCAAATTAAGGTCCGCTTGATGTCTTTGAAACTAAACTCAAATAAATTTCTACCATAAAATTTTCAGAATTTTTGGTTCAGCCAATAAGCACAGTAAAATCTCCAATCTTATCCCTGTTCTGCTGTTTGACAACTTCGACCTTTCTTTGATAAAACTTAATTATCTCTTAGTAAAAAAATTAGATAATGTTACCATTTGTTTCTATTGAAAATAGAATCATTAATAATTTAAACATGTAAATCTTAACCCCTAATTATTTTTCTCCAATTTTTTATGATTTTCCAATTTCAAAACAGGGGAACCCTAATTCATTCTGGTCTTGTCTCACAAAACTTATTATATCTCACGATTTACAATTTCATTACTGACACCATTTCTTCTATGAGAAACTAAACTCAATAAGATTTAATTCCATATTTTTTTCATCTTCTAATTCGATTTCCCCAATATATGGTGATTTTTCAAAGTTAGTCTACTGCTGTTGTCCAAACAACAAGCAATTTTGGCTTTTTGCGAATCCCATTTTCTGCATTTCGGATACACACATGATTTTTTTTATGCTAAAATAGTCCCTGAGAACTCCAAAGCCTATAATTGAACAAATAACACTAATTTAATCTCCCATAGCGTGATCCAAAATCAAACTTATATCAAGGTTTTAACCCATAAACGACTAAACCTTACCTTCAATTGATGAACAGCAATTCCCACACAAACTAAGACTCTATTGGTGATTACGAGCCCTTGAATCCTCTCTTAATTGGCATAAACAAAATACTTCAGAAGAAAGTTATCAAACAGAGACAAATCACTTATCTAAAACTTACCGAATGATCGTAGAAAAACATGAAGCGGTACGAGGCAAAATGGGAAAAGAAAAATCAAGAAGATGAAGGGTGAAAGAGAGAAGAAATTCAACAACAATGAAGAGAAAAATGGCAAGAGGGTGGAGAGGTTTTGGGAAAAGTAAAAAAAATGAAAAAAAAAGATGAACAAAATATTTGATAACCACCCCAATCCATTATTTCTCTCCATCAAACTCCCCACTAAATCCAGTACTCAGATTTTTAGTCCATCTCAAACTCTCCTAGATGCACGAGCAAAAATAATGCCTACGCCAAGTTTCAAACATAGGGCCTCCTTCACACCAACACTCCACTTATCCACCAGACCAGTAGGCCCATTCTGTTAAATTTTCTCAAGTCCTAGCTTGAACTTGGGACCTCCCAAACACACCCAGAACACGTAACCACTAAAGCAGATAGATATTTTGTCTCACACATTCACAATACCCAAAATTAAAATTTTGGGGCATTACAATTCTACCCCCTAAAGAAAATTTCGTCCTCGAAATTTACCTGGTCAGAACAGATGAGGACAGTGCTGACACATCGCATCCTCAGGCTCCCATGCAGCCTCCTCAGTGCTATGATTACACCATAGAATCTTTACCAGTGGAATGAACTTCCTTCATAGAATCTTAAAGCCGCGATCCAAAATCTGAACCGGCTCTTCCTCAAAAGTCAAATCTTGCCTAACCTCGATCTCTCCAATAGGGACAATATGAGTAGGATCAGAGCGGTAGCACCTCAACATGTCCTCTAGTATCTGAATCACCCTCTCAGACAAACCATCGGTCTGAGGATGGAATGCAGTACTAAAGTCCAACCTTGAAACCAGAGCCTCATTTAACTTCCTCCAAAACTTTAACGCGAAACGAGGATCTCTATCAGAGGTGATCGAAAATGGTACCCTATGCAGTCTCACTATCTTAGAAATATAAAGCTTCGCTAGCTTCTGCAGAGAATAATCTGTATGAATCGGTATGAAGTGGGCGGATTTGGTCAATCGATCCACGATGACCCATATTAAATCCTTCTTAGTGGGTGTTAAAGGCAACCCATTAACGAAATCCATAGTTACGCGTTCCTATTTTTAAAGAGGAATCTTAACCGGCTGCAATAAACCCAAAGGTAACTGATGCTCAACCTTAACTTGCTGTCAAGTCAGACATCTACCCAAAAAATTAGTAACCTCACATTTCAACTCTGGCCACCAATATAACTCACGGAGGTCTCGATACATCTTATTTTTGCCAGGATGCATAGCATAAGGGCTACTATGCGCCTCTCTCAGTATGGCCTGTCTCAAATCAGTATCATTCGAAACACAAATTCTCCCACGGAAACAGAGTACCCCATCACTGTTCAGTACAAAATCCATAGTACTACCACCCTCAATCTGCCGGAATCGAAGACCCAACGACTTATCCTCTAACTAGTTACCCTTAATCTGCTTAATCCATGACAGCTTAACCTGAAGCTCAGCTAATAAACTACCATCATCAAATAAACTTAGGTGAGTAAATATCACTCTCAAATCAGTCATAGCCCTACGACTCAGTGCATCAGCCACCACATTGGCCTTACCAGGGTGGTACTCAATGGTGCAATCATAGTCTTTAAGCAGCTCAATCCAACTGCACCGCCTAAGATTAAGTTCCTTCTAAGTGAGAGATACTTGAGGCTCTTATGATCAATGTAGATGATACACTTCTCACCATACAAATAATGCCTCCAAATTTTCAGTGCAAATACCACAACGGCCAACTCAAAGTCATACGTCAGATAATTCACCTCATGGGTCTTAAGCTGACGAGACGCATAGGCTACCACCTACTGTCCTGTATCAACACACATCCCAAACCAACATGTGATCCATCACTATAAATAGTGAACTCCTTTCCAAGCTTCGGCTGTATCAGAATAGGGGCCTCAGTCAGTACAGTCTTGAGCTTCTCAAAGCTCTCTTGTTGTGCATCAGTCCAGTTAAATGGCACACCCTTACGTAGCAGCTTCGTCAAGGGTGCTACAATCAATGAAAAACACTTTACAAATCGTCAATAATATCCCGCCAGTCCCAGAAAACTGAGGATCTCAGTCACGTTCCTAGGCTATTTTCACTTCAACACAGCCTCAATCTTTCGAGGATCAACTTGAATCCCCTCAGCCGAAACTAAATGACCAAGAAATGTCTCCTCACGCAGCCAGAACTCGCACTTACTAAACTTAGCGTAAAGTTGTTTTTCCCTTAAAGTCTGAAGAGCGACTCGAAGGTGCTCATTATGCTCATCCTCAATCCTCGAGTAAACCAATATATCATTGATGAATACCTCCACAAACCGATCCAGATAAGGCTAGAACACTCGATTCATTAAATCTATGAAAGCTGTCAGTGCATTAGTCAGTCCTAATAGCATCACTAGGAACTCGTAGTGACCGTAATGAGTCCTAAACGCCGTCTTATGAACATCAGCCTCCTTAACCCTTAATTGATGATATCTAGATCGAGGTCAATCTTGGAGAAAATCGAAGTTCATCAATACTGGTCAAACAGATAATCTATCCTCGGGAGGGGGTACTTGTTCTTAATGGTCATCTAGTTCAGTTTCTGGTAGTTGATGCACATTCGTATGGATCCATCCTTCTTCTTTACAAACAGTACCGATGCTCCCCATGAAGACATATTAGGGCGGATGACCCCATGATCCGATAACTCCTAAATCTGAGCCTTAAGTTCCGTAAGCTCTTTCAGTGTCATTTAGTAGGGGTGATAAACACCGGAGCTGTACTAGAAAGGAGCTCTATCCCAAACTCCACTTCACGATTCAAAGGTAAACCCGGTAACTCCTCAGGAAAGACGTCTGGAACATCCTTTACCATTCTGATATCCTTAACTATAGAGTCTCTAGAATCCAAAACACTTACATAAGCCAAGAATGCCTCACATCCCTTACCAACCAACTTTTCTACCACCAGTGCAAAGATCATATTAGATAAATAGTTTTGACGTTCTCCAATCATGACTACCTCCATATCCTCCTCGATAATTTTTGCCTTCTCAACCAAGGTAGAAAGATCTCACTCCCTCTGAGGGGCTATCAGAACTCTCAAATTATCTCTGAGGCCATCCTCAAAGCGAACACATCGCTAATACTCAGATGCCACCATACCTCCTGCATAGCGGCTCAGTCTCAGAAACTCAGCCTCATACTCGGCCACTGATCGATCCCCCTATGTAAGATTCAAAAACTCCCTCCTACGTGCATCCAAATAACTAGCTCCGACAAATTTCCCCTGGAAGGCGGTCTTAAAGAACTCCCAGGTTAGATGTTCAGGCTAAGTGCCCTCTAAAACGGTCAGCCACCAATGATAAGCCTCGTCCCACAGTAACGAGACTGCACCCTTTATTTTCGGCTTAGGGGTGCAATCTAGATCATCCATGATCCTCTCCGTCGCTTCAATCCAGTACTCGGCCACATTAAGGGCGACCCCAGTGACACCCCTGAAGAGCTCAGCTCTATTGGACCGGAGTTGTTTCGTAACCGACCCTCGGCCCCCAAATCTAGTATTGGGCCAGTGACCCTCTCTAAAATCCTTAGCATAGCATGAGACAATCCATCGTCCCCAGCCATGTGATCTTGAGACCCAGTCTCAGTAATGGGCGACATTGGCATCTCACTCATATTCAAATTTGGCAGGCTGCCTGATGACGATGACTTAGCTCGAGCCCCTCTACGGCCTTTACCTTGACCTCTAGTACCCCGTCTATGGATACCTCGTGTGCTCATATCTAATCGGATTTATTTGGTATTATAAGTTTTATTAATCAGTTACAGTTCTAGTTTTTATTAACAAATTTTTTATGTAAAATAGTATCAGTTATTCAGAGTTCATTTTCGTAAATCGCAGTCTCACTATAGTTTCCAATTTCTCTACAATTTTCAGTATACACTAACTAAACTGTTTTCAGTATAGTTTACTACCTACACTAGTTTCAGAATATACTATCTATAACAGTTTCAGTTTAACACAAATTACAGTTCAGAATACTTATAAGATCGGCGCCGGAGACTCGGTATACCACTTACTTAGTAAAAACATTTCAAATCATTTGGAAATCAATCAATTTTTTGAAAGCCCAATTTTTATAAAACCCATAATCTACAACTGAGTTTTGCAACCTAGCTCTAATACCACTAAATCTAACACCCCAAACCCAGCCTAGACGTTATGGCCGGATCTAGCGATGTCACATGATAGGGTGTTTGAAAACCGTGTCGTCACGTTAAAACTATTTACAATGAATTCCTTATCTTAATATCTTATTAGTTCCAAAATTGTGTTGCTCATTTAATCGATAGTTTCAAAACTTTATTCGTTTGCGGAAGCTTTTAAAATAGATTAAACAATCGTGCATTTAGCGAAACATTTGTTTCTTTTGAAAACTGAAATTTCCTACTACTAGCAGTTTTAATCCATAAGATAAAGATAATTAAAACACAAAACCAAAGTCCGAAAGTCCAATTACAACCCAAAAAATTAGCCAGTAAAAATAGAATAGAAATAAAATCAATTATCTTAAATATGAGTTAAAAACCATGAAAGTCCAAAATCGTGGTCACCACTGAGTCCTCCGCCACACCGATCCATCTAGATCTTGGGATTACCTGTACAGATTAAACAGAAAAAAGGTGAGTTTTTGCAAACTCAGTGTGTAATCCCTATAGAAAACATGCATACAGATATTCAACAACATTCAGTTAAATACAGTTTAGGGCCTGGGCCCATCACTGAATCAGTTTGGGCCTTAGCCCGTTCACATACAGTCTCAAAAATACATTAGGGCCTTGGCCCATATTAGATACAGAATGCAGATACAGTAAACTAGAATCCTACCCACCAGCCTCTACACACTATCTCCGTCCAACCGTATAGACCATGTGGGGATTACATCAACCCACCCATCCCTACACACCATGCTGTACCGAAATGCGGCACATAATAAGAAGGTTGTAGCTGAGCTATCAGATAACAAACTTAATAGCCTTTTAGACACTTTCTCCAAATATCATCAACCCACCCCGATGCAATGCAATCATGCAAAATATGTCATGCCATTATGCAATTAATAGTACATACATTCAGATATCATAAGTCATGCTCAGAATAGAAATCAGACAGACATATCACACATATAGGGGTCTAAGTAAAGCTTACCGACCCTATAGTAGGTCTACAGTCAACTTGGGCGACCCGTGCAACTTTACAGAACTTTTCAAAAAAATGGGCTCACACACCCATGTAGCCTGCCCATGGGGGCCCGTACACCCGTGTGGCCCACTTGGCTCAAATTGGCCTTGGCCGCGTGGTCCATTTTTAATGTAACCCGTGCTAGCTAAATATTCATATATTTTTCCACTATTTACTTATATGTTCCTTTAAAGTTGTCTACTTGAGTCATTGTTACTAAATTATTTATATCTTGAGCTACGAAATTCCAAATTAAGGTCTGCTTGATATCTTTGAAACTAGACTCAAATAACTTTCTACCATAAAATTTTTATAATTTTTGGTTCAGCCAATAAGTACAATAAAATCTTCAATCTTACCCCCATTTTGCTATTTGACAGCTTCGACCATTCTTCGCTAGAAATTAATTATCTCTTAGTAAAAAATTTGGATGATGTTACCATTTATTTCTATTAAAATAGACTCATTAATAATTTAAACATGTAAATTTTAACCCCTAATTATTTTTCTCCAATTTTTACTGATTTTCCAAATTCAGAACAGGGGAACCCTAATTCATTCTAACCTTGTCTCACAAAACTTATTATATCTCACGATTTACAATTTCATTACTGACATTGTTTCTTTTATGAGAAACTAGACTCAATAATATTTAATTCCATATTTTGTTCATCTTCTAACTCAATTTCCACAATATATGGTGATTTTTCAAAGTTAGTCTATTGCTGCTATCCAAATAGCAAGAAATTTTGGCTTTTTGCGAATCCCATTTTCTGCGTTTCGGGTACACACCTGGTTTTTTATGCTAAAACAATCCTCGAGAACTCCAAAGCCTATAATTGAACAAATAACACTAATTTAATATCACATAATGTGATCCCAAGTCGAACTCCAAAGCGACTAAACCTTACCTTCAACCGATGAACAGTAATTCCCACACAAACTAAGACTCCGATTGGTGATTACGAGCCCTTGAATCCTTCACTAATTGGCATAAACAAATCACTTCAGAAGAAAGTCAACAAACGGAGACAAATCACTTATCTAAAACTTATCGAACTATCACAGACAAAAGTGGAGCGACACAAGGCAGAGTGGAAAAAGAAAAATCAAGAAGATGAAGGGTGAAAGAGAGAAGAAATTTGGCAGCAATGAAGAGAAAAATGGCAAGAGGGTGGAGGGGTTTTCGGAAAAGTAAAAAAAGGAAAAAAAAAAGATGAACAAAATATTTGATAACCACCCCAATCCATTATTTCTCTCCATCAAACTCCCCAGTAAATCCAGAACTCAGATTTTTAGTCCATCTCAAACTCTTCTAGACGCACGAGCAAAAATAATGCCCATGCCAAGATTCAAACATAGGACCTCCTTCACACCAACACTCCACTTATCTACCAGACCAGCAGGCTCATTCTCTTAATTATTTGCCAACTTTTACTTAAAATCCTACTAACCAAAGATAGGGCTTATTCATAAAAATACCAAATTTTTCCTAAGTCCTAGCTTGAACTTGGGACCTCCCAAACACACCTAGAACACATAACCACTAAAGCAGGCAGATATTTTATGTCACACATTCACAATACCCAAAACTAAAATTTTGGGATGTTACAATTGTACTTACTAAGTTAGCAATAGCTTAACGCGTGTTTTATACGCGTAGGTTAAGAGTAAAAGAAAAAGATCTTTGAAGTTTGAAGGCATTTCATCTCATCACATCAGTGGATCCGAGAAAATGGTAAAGTATTAATTTCTATTGTGTTAGTAAACGGCATGTATCTAGGTGTGTATATTAAGTTTGAATGTGATGTGATTTAAATACAAAACTAGATGTTTGTCTAAATTATATGAAATAATTTATATTTTAATGAAGTGGTATAAGAAAATTGAGTTTTATTATGCTTAATTACGATTTATATTTGAATTAAATTGGTTTTAAAAAAATTATTTGAAAAGGGATTAAACTAGGTAAACCTTAGGGATTAATTTGGCAAATTCTCCCTTAAATTTCAACTTAAACATGGTTGTCGAAATCCACACGCCTTGCGAATACTGGAAAAAAATGTTTTTTTGGAACCACATGGGCACAGAGGCCTACACGCACACGACCATATCTCCTATTTTTCACAACTGTAGTTATTTCACTTTAGTAAACTGTTCTAAATTCAAGAATGGTTGAAAATTTTTATTCCATCTTATCCTGAATACCAATAATTAATATACTAAAATAACAAAACTAATATGTGTAAATTATAATGCAAGAATGGTTTAGGGTTTAGGGTTTTAGCTTATCTTGACAGTCAATGTAACATTTCTATATTTGATCTAGTAGTCAGGTTGGTTATAGGGGTGTTACATGCTAGTAAAGTCATGCCATACACAAGTCATATACCCAACGTATCGGTTATGGGCTTGATCATCTTTAAAGCATAAGCCTCCACTTATATCAAAACACATGAGTTACATACGCATGGTCAGTGACTAACTTAAGATTTCGGTAAATTACACCGTAAATGTCACAAGTGAATTAATTCACAAACGGATTTAGAATTAGTTCATTTTGGGTCTAGTCCAATGTATTATTCTTCCAATAAATATATCTATATTTATACCCGTGGAGTCAACTACTCCAATAGCCAAGACTAGCCATCTCCCTAATTGGAATTATAGATGACATAATAATCATTCTAAGTATTTGAATCAAATGTTCACTTTGATTTTTTTTATGGGATTACAGTCTCGTTTAGATTATCTACTGAAATAAGTTATCTTTCTCGCAATGTAAAAGTTCTTATAGTGCCACTTATCATCAGTTCGAACTTAGACAATCAATGAGCTAATATTTGTTTGTCACAATTTCGCTATGCATGCAAAACATGAAAGACAAAAACACAAAAGATATAAAAGTGAAATATGAAATTAATTTTATTTATTTATTCATCATTCAAATACATAGAAAATAATTAAATGCTTACTACAATATGGAAAATTTTCTTAACACTTTGATATAAGTGGAGGCTTACGCTCTAAAGATGGTCGAGCCCATGGCCATTTGGGTACATGACTTGTGTATGGATTTAACTTAGAATTGTATTGAGTGAATGGATTTAACTTAAATAAATCAAAGATATCATATGAGGGTAACACACACATGACGAGGTCATTACATAAAGCAATTGGATGAATTATTTTCGTAAAAAGTATACAACAAGGAGTTTTCAATCATTGTACTTCTTGTGGACTAACTCTGTGATTAAGTAATTGTGAATTATCGAAACGATGCTTCTGGACATAATTGCAATTACTAGAGCCTAATTGTATATGTCTGGTTGGTCCCTCCACTTATTGAACAAAAGCTCAATCAGACTGAATTTGAATTAGAAGAAATTCTATGACTTTGGAAATAATGTAATTGAGTTGATTTATTCGATGTGAAATTAAATAGGCGGTCGTGAGAATTGTTCAACTAGAGAATTTTATTAAAGAATTTTCTTGGAAAATTAATTTTGATCAAGTACAATTAAATTAATCAAATTAATTAAAATTGATATGATTTTTTTGGAAATTAATTTTCAAGTTAGACATTTGGCCCAACGGGAAATTGAACTTTAAAATTGGGCTTGAGTAACCAAAACTGAGATCGAGACTCAAAAACTGGTCGAATCAGACTTGATATGTGAAATCAGACCGACGATCCAATTGGTGGCTGGACTAAACCGATCGAGCCATCACTGGCACTTGCAATGGCACCACTAGACACGACGGTGTCGGCGACGACATTTCAGTGGCCAGCGAGTGGTCTTTAATCAGTTGAGCAGTAGAAAAATCACACTCCTACTGGGACTCTACCAAATAATTTAATTTCATATTAACAGTTCCAAAAATAATATTATTTTAATAATTTTAATATAACATTAAATTTAATACTTATCTTAATAACATTTTATTATTTTAATATTAAAGTGATTATCGTAATATTAAATTTAATTTAATATTTATCTTTTAGATAAGTATTCTATTAATTTAATATTGAAGTAATTAAGTTTGATCATAGTTGAACTCTCGAAACTCTCCCTCTATTAAAAGAGTCATGGGCCATTATTTTTCACACACTTAACTTCAAAAGAAAGTTGTAGAGAGAAAATTCTCTGAAAAAATTATTTCAGAAGATTTCTAGAGATTTTTTTCTTATTTACAACTTGACATAGAAATTTAGATAAATTACGAAATTGCCCCATTAATAATTTTGTGGAATTTTTTTTATTTGAACCGAGCTAAGACTTGGCAGACTAGAGCTTGAGGATAGAAAAGAAGACTACTTGGTCAAAGTGCTCATCCTAGATGGATTGAAAATGTACAATTTTGATTAAGTGTTTATTACTTTAGATATCACAACCAAGTTCTTGTTTTTTGGAAAAAATTTAGAATTCTGATTTTTCCCTTAAATTTATTTTTTGTTTCATTTTTCAAACTTGATTTTTCCAACAAAAGAATACTACAGTTTTCACATAAAAATTCAAGCATTAACTATTTTTCCTGAGTGTTGGCAGTCTAAAGATTACAACTTATCTAAAGTTTCAAAAGTAACAGTAACTAGATTAGGACTGACATCGGAGTCTCAGATTTAATTTCTTTGAAGAAAATCATTTTTCAAAAGTTTGTGGCATGATTTTTTTCAAAAATACCCCTTCTTATGACATGCATGCAGACTTGTTCAAAAATTCATTGTTTGAGTTTAAAACCTAGGCTCTGATACCACCAAATGTAACCTTCCAAATTTGGCCTAAACTTTAAGACTGAGTTTGGAAAATTACATTAACCACCAAGATAACCTAGCAAAATTATCGAAATTTATAAACAATTGTCTAAAACACTTGCTTTAATTTCTGAAAAAAAACTTAACGTGTTTTTAAAAGGTACAATTTAATTTCAAAAAATGGTTGATTTTAATGGTTATTTTGCAAAATTTGAATTTTAGTTTTATATATGCATACATACTTTTCAAACCTTATTTACATAGTCATCCTCTGGAAAAGTAATATTTATCATAGTTTTAATGAAAACCAAATTTCATGCACAATTAATTCAAAATATCCTAATATCAAATAATATGTCATGCATGCCAAAATAAACCAAAGCTTAAGTTTCATGCCATAGTTTAAATAAATCAATACAATTCTAAATAACAGAATTTATAAAACCTAAATTGTAACACCCATAAACTATACCAATTGCCGAATTAGGGTTACGGTGTATTATCGTAAAATCCAGAACAATCAATAACAAATAGCATCAATTTGCCAATTTAATTAACAAAATTTCATAATAATTCAAATTGGAGTAATATGTACATTTATGGGCCTTAAAACGAACCTTCAAGGCCTTAAAATTAGTTCATGAACAATCAAGGACCAATTCATAGTAAATCAGAATGTTCAAGGAAAAACCAAAAATTTTCAAAACAGGGGTCACACGGTTATGTGTCCAACCATGTGACAGACCGTGTACCCTTTTAAATAATTTCACAAGGCTATATGCTAGCCCGTGTAGCATTCGAAATACCTTCACACGGTTGTGTCATAGGTCGTGTGCTAGACCGTGTTCAATTCAAAGTTGGGACACACAACTTGTCGCAGGCCATGTGCCAGCCCATGTGAAAGTTGCACTGAGACACCCCAAACCCGATCGGGATGGACCAACCTGAATTCGAAGCATTACATTAGCCACCTAAGTGACTCTTCAGCTAACGACCACCAAAGACACACCCCGACCTTATAACACCTCAATCTTATCTAATTATTAGTTATTTAATAATGCGAAAGCAAATTATGAGCCAATTTTAAACCTTTCCTAGGTAATTTAACCTAAAGGCATTTTCATTATTTTACCAACTACGGTAAAGCTAACTAAATTTTACATCTAAGTGTTTACCGACCTTCTTTTAGTCAAATTATGAAAGCCTAAAAATTTCAGCTTAATTTGAGTTCGTTTACTATGTTTAATACAAGTTTTATTATTAGGGACTAAATTGTAACAAATATTAACTATCAAGACCTATTTTGAATTATAAATTAAGTGTGTTTCTATCGAATTTTACCCATTATGAGACTAATCCTAAAATTTTACCAAGTTTCCTTATCATCTAAGGCTTTAATTCGATTAATCAAATTTTAGGACTAAATTGTAACTTAAACAAATTTAAATACCAATTTAAAAAGATAAAAATTTAAATCCCCAAACCCCGCATGGTCATGTCCCCCAGACCATGTATTATTAATCGACCATGTTTGAGTCGAGAAAAACTTTTAGGCCGACCATACACGCCTGTGTGTGATAGCTCTAGTCTACACACGCCCGTGTACAACCCCTCATATGCCCGTGTGGACAGGCACACACTTGTGTGAAATCCATTGGACCTGTTTTTTTTTTTTTGAAAAACTCATTTTAAAACCCTATTTTGCATATTTTAATGGCTAATTAAACCCGATTTAACTAAGATTAATTAACATACATATACATACACCTTCAATTGAATTTATTGTCGTCAATTAAGCCTCAATTATATCGAATTAGGCAATCAATTTCATGCACAAAAAACACCAAATAAATCAAACAAGTGACTTACCTTAATTGCTAATAAACCACTCCATGGAAGCTTCATTTAAACAATCGTTAGTATAAATTTCATCCCTCACACACTGTGTTATCAATCACCGTGTTATCAAATAACAATACACTATAAATCGTTCATTAATTAAACTCAAACATTCCTCAAAATTATTATAAAACCATACAAAATAAAATGTCCAATGTCCAATTTCAACCAAAATTAAACTAATTCTCGGGAGTTCTACATTGCCCGATTACAGTCTCTAAAACGTGTAATAAAGTCTCTACCAAGCCTAAATCTCTTGGAATTCTCTTGCTTGGCTACTAGCTCCTCAAGTCTGACGATTATCTACACGAATTGTGAGCGGGCTGAAGTTTGTAAGCCACTGAATACAGTCCACTCAAATAACAAATAACAAATACAGTCCACTGAGTTGAGCGGGCTGAAGCATACGCTCCCTTATAGCGCCTCAAATAACCCAATGAGTGGAGACTCACGCTCAACACTCCCTTATCTACTCCAAACAAATTAGTCCACCTAGAGTCATATGCTCACAATGTCATAATGTCACAAATAAAGGTGAGTACTCACAAATCTTATGGAATGCCAACTATATCCAATGGATCCACCATGCATGTTGCCAATATATTCAGTCAAATATAGCATATAAATAGGTCATTATTGTACTCAATTTAATGTGACAAAATGCTTATGTGTAACATGTAACATAGTTATTTAACATCCAATTAAATCAAACATTTCATTTGTCATTTTCCAATGTTCAATTACCAATTGTAACACCAACATATCATGATCAAAAACTCTAGTAAACATGCTTTAATCATCCTTATAAGTAACCTAATTAAATAGCACAACACCACCCACAAGCTTACTTACCATTATTCAATAAAAATTCAATTCTTACACATTTAAAATCAATCTTGCAAAAATCAGCCATTCAACCATAATTAATCTATTGAAATAATCAATTAAGCTACCAATTACACATAATTGAGGGTTAATTTATCAAATCACCCTTAGGAACACTCACCATACAATTTATTATACCACAAACAAGTGATCAACTAAGCAAATCCAAGCTTCAATTCCAGTTATCTTGATCCTCTTCAAGACTCGGAGCTTCAATAGAGATAAAGTAGACATTACCACATTTCTAATGCTACAATAAACACCGATTTTAATTAACTATACTAATCGATATCCTCTCACAAAGACACCTTGCTCGATTTATAACATTAATTCGAAAACTCGATTCCTCAAAAACTCGGTTCATGAATATGATAAAATTCGGATTTCTTTAAATTACCTTACAAATCATGTTTAATCTTGATAAATAAGATCAAAAACCTTTTAATAGATCCATTTTGAGTTGGAACATCCATTAATTTGGGGATTTCCTCACAAAATGCAAGATCCATCATTAAAGAACCATGTGTTCTTGGAAAAATATGACATTGATAAAAATCCTTTAATTGGCCCTCAAATCATTTACAAATGTTTCTAATTCATGTACAAATGTTTCTAATCATCATAAAAACAAGTTTAGGATTGAAGATTACCTTTGATTCACTCTAAATTCGTTGATTGAAAATCTTGATTCGTTGGATCTATTCTTTGATGATAGATCTTTAAAATCATGCAAAGAAAACAAATTTTAAAGATCTCTAATCTAATGTAAAATGTGTGAAAAGTGGGCTAGATACATTAGTTTCAAAACTGAAACCACCCACTAGTTAAAAATTAGGAAATATGCCTAATGGTCACTCCCACATTTCTCTTACTTTACTATTTAATCTTTTCCCTCCAAAATTAAAAATTTTAAAGTTTACTTGCCATATAAATACTCTAAATTTTCTCTAGTTTTACAATTAAATCCTATGTAATTAATATTTAAATTTTACTCAAATTTCCCCCAATAAAAATTATTTTAAAATTGTTTTTCAACCCAAATTTATTATTTTCACTAATAATTATTTAACATCTTTAAAATTAGTTTATCAAATTTTTTTTTTATTTTTCGGTTTATTGTTTAATCGATTTTAGATGAAATTAACCTCCTATATTAAATTAAAAATTACTAGAAACCCTATAAATTCCTAGTTTCACACTCAAAACCCGAAAAATAAACCCGAAACTACTAGACCCAGTTTAGGGATATTACATGCATCTAACACGTTTAGGGCACACGCCCGTGTGGATTGACCGTACGTGACACACGGCGTGTGACAGCCTAGGTCCCAGGCTGTGTGTACCCAAAAATGACCCAAAACATACTTAATTCACATCCAAATGCTTAGGTACCTAAACCAATCCTCAACACAATATTATAAGACTTCAAAATGCATTTCAATGACACCCAAAACATGCCAAAACAATCATCCTAAGGTCTAACCAATGTGCCATCAATGACACCACATTTCAAGTACTTACACAATTCATTTCCTTAACAAAGTATACAAGCTACAAGCACATTCAATTAAATTGTTTTTTATCTCAAAATGTTATACCATAGAATCAAGTATGCATATCTCACTTAGCTACTTATATCACATCATCATATGCACATTAACAAAAACACCAATAAGTACTTATGAATCTTTACAAACATAATCAAATTTTACTATTGCATGCCATATAAGCAAGGATGTATTCAAAAGCTACCAAATGATCCCCAGATAGTGTGATTCTTCGAGCTGATCCGATCTCCTGATCCACAAAAAGTATCTACAAGAAATAAGACAAATAACACGAGTTCGTCGATTGAACGGTAAAGCTTCGTAAAGCTTACAGAATCAAACATAATAATAATTCAAATACAATATTAATGAACAGAGTTCCTGTCAACGAGGTTATTATTAGAATTCCTGTCAATCACAACTCACAATAAGTGAGAAATGCTCAATACAATAATAAAAATCATTTTCCACTTTTCAATAATTTTTTAGAGATCAATAAAACATAACCCAATGAACCAAATAGAATAACATTGAATACTCGATAAATTCTCGTATATCCATTTAATTCCTTAAGCACCACAAACATAATTAGTTAAACATATTTATATACATATATAGCATATAATCACACCAAGGCATAAATATTCATTACAAATTATACTAGTCAACACATTCATCTCACATTCAATCTTATGATACATATTTCGCTCGAAACATATTACCTGAATAGCAAATGGTTGAAGGTTGCCATAGTGTATTTCAATCATGGTATTATTCCCCTGATTCATGATGTCATAATGTCTTTCAGCTATGGTCTTACTCATTAGAATCATGATGCCATAACGTCTTTCAACTATAGTCTTACTCATTAAAATCATGATGCCATAACGTCTTTCAGCTATGGTCTTACTCGTTAAAATTGTGATGCCTTAACGTCTTTAAGCTATGGTCTTACTCGTTAAAATCGTGATGCCATAACATCTTTTAGCTATGGTCTTACTCATTTCCAGTATGATGTCGTAGTTTCTTCCAACTATAGTCTTATTTAGTTCTGGTATAGTGCCATAGTGTCTTTCAACTATGGTCTTATCCGTTTCTTTCAAGCTAGCAAATTTGATTCACATATATACACAAATAGATAATAATTTATCAAAACAGTAATTAATTGAATTAACCAAGTTACGAACTTATAGGATTGATTTGCAGTAACAGTTCAAAGTATCTCAATCAGTGATCGACATCGTATCAATTCATTATTTTCATTTTCAATTACAAACATCAATATAATCTAAAATTATGCAATTAGGTTCATATAATACATTTAAAAAATGTACTAAAATTAAACTGAACGAACTTACCGGACTAATCCGCAACAACAATCAAGGTACTACTCAGCAACTTTTTCTTTTCCTTAATTTTCAACACGTTCTTAATCTAGAATAATAATTTCATTCAATTAATTAATTCAAATAGAAAATTTAACTCATTTTATAAAATTAAGTCTTTTTGATATTTTTGCAAAATTACCCCAAACATTTTACTTTTATGCAATTTAGTCCTTAAGCCCAAAACATGCAAATTAACCATTTTCAATAAATTCCAAGTTCAGCTAACTTGTATAATGTATCATTATAGCCCATAATTGCTATTATTTCACATCAAGTCCTTGTAATTTTATCACTTTAACATTTTAGTCCTTTAACATTAAAATTACTAAAAAATTACTTTACAAAATAGTCTTATTTAACAATCAAACTTAATAATTTATCATAAAACTTCGAGAATATCCAAAACTCATCCATGACATAATCCATAATCTTTAACCATTTTAAAAAAAGGATATATGATTTAGTTGGCCCTAATTGCAACGGTCTCAAAAACATAAAAATTACAAGAAACCGATTAAAATCGACTTACCAAATTGAAAGAAAAGCTTGGCCAAAGCTCAAAACCCTTAGCCATGGTTGTACGGTGCTTCCCCAAGAAGAAAACATGAAAGCGATGACTTATTCTTTTACTTTATGCTTTTATTTACTTAACATTTACGATTTACTGCTTTACCTATTAAAAACAAACGAAAGTTCATGAATTTTTAACACTTATACCGTCCAACTAATACCCATATGGTATATTTACCATTAAAGTCCCCTCCATTTGATATTTTAGACCTTTTAACCTATTCTAATCAACTTTTGCAACTTTTACGATCTAGTTCTTTTTAATTAATTAACTATCTAAACGATAGAATTTCATAATCAAATAGAATTTCATAATCAAATTTTAACATGACACTAATGGCCTCGTAAATATTAGTTATTTAATATTTATGGACTAACACGTCAAAGTTGTGGCCCCAAAACTACCATTTTCGATAGTACCAAAAACTGGACTAATTAGTAAATCCTTAATTAATTAGGATTTAATTACAATTTACCCCAATCTAGAGAATTCCACATCATTCCTACCATTTTTCCATTTAAAGAGGGTCCAATTACCCAATTGGTACTTCAATTATTCCAATTAAACAAACTTTATTTCAATTTAACCTTAAACTAATTAGGACTTAATGAAAAAATAACCCAAAAGTTAGTGGATTTAATCATGTCACCATCGCTTGGACTGTTTTATCATGGTTTAATCACCATTTTGGTCCCTTTAGTATTTTAAATCTACAGCAATTCACTTTTTCCATCTTTTACAATTTAATTCTTTTACCTTAATTAAGCAACCAATCATCAAAATTATCGGACCAAACTTCAATTCACCTATAATACGAATATGTAAATATTTAGTAAAAATATTTACGACCTTAAATTACGAAAACGAGGTTCCAATACCTCAGTTTCAAAAACCACTTGACCTTTGAATTGTATCACTTATATTCATTTGTTCAATTTATAAAAATAAAATATTAAGCCAAAGTTCAATATAATATTATAATTGACTCAAACTATTAAATAATAATACAAACTTATTCGTCGAATTTGTGGTTCCGAAACCACTGAAAAATGAGTTATTACATAAAAAGATTAATCTGAGTTGAGACCTTGAGGATGCCGAGTCCGCACCCTAACCTGGTGGGTTGTCTATAAAGATGGAAATTAAAGGGGGTGAGCATCCAAAATAACAAATCTCAGAACAATCGCAATCATATGGCAAAGCAGAATTCAACAGCTCATTTGAGCATGCTTACGAATGTCAATGCAATGCAAAAAGAAAATAACGGGAAAAGTACTACCCATACTCCGCTACACTCCACAGTAAGCATTACCAAGAACTCATCCATCCTATAACACTCTAGTTTGTGTAAGAACCACTAGTATTTTTAGTTCAAAATTTTGTAGACAAGCTGCCAGTAGGTTGTAGATGAACCACCAGTGTTGCAGATTACTAAACTATCGGTACTTCCTCCTTTCAACCGTCCCACCCTATGCAATGGAATATGACATGATCACAACAAACCAATATAGAAACAATAGACATGTTTAACATGTATTCAGTTCAATAGTACCAAAAGACATAATCAACATGTATTCAGTTCAATAATAACAGTAGGCATGTTGGAAAATCAGATTTAGAAAATGCAGTAGAAAATAAATTTAGAGAAAAACCAGAGTTTTAAAAAAAATTCCAAAACAAGAACTTGGTCCTAATATCTAAAGTAATAAACACTTAATTAAAATTGTACATTTTCGTTTCGTCTAAGATAAATGCTTTGAACGAATAATCTTCTCCACTATCCTCAAGCTCATGCCTACCTTAGTGTAGGCTCATTTCGAATAAAAAAATTCACAAAAATTACCTGTGGGATAATTTCGTAATTTCTCTAAAATTTTGGGCCAAGTTGTAAATAAGAAAAATATCCCTAGAATTTTTTTGAAATAATCTCTTTAGAGAATTTTCCCTCTACAACTTTCTATTTTTTAAGTGTGTGAAATAGTGACCCAAGGCTCTCTTTGTATAGGAAGAGTTTAGAAAGTTCAATTATAATTAAACTTAATCACTTTAATATTAAATTATATAATATTTATCAAGATAAATATTAGGTTAAATTTAATAATAAATATTATTAAATTAATAGTATATTTATCTATAAGATAAACATTAAATTAATTTAAAATTTAATATTAAATCTAGCAAAATAATATTATTTTTGAAATAGTTAATCTGAAATCAAATTCTCTAGTAGAGTCCCAATACAAGTGTAATTCTTCCATTGCTCAACCACTAAAGACCCATCGCCGTCGACCATTTTTCAGCCATCGAAATGCCACCATCGGCACCTGAGTTCGTTCGATTTTTACCAGATTGATTCGGACAAATAATGGTTCACCGATCCGGTCTAGCCACCGGTTGAACCATCAGCCTGATTTCACATACCAAGCCCGATTCAACTAGTTTTTGGGTCATGGTCTCGATTTTGGACTCCCGAGCCCAATTTATGATCTCAGGTCCAATTTTCAAGTTTAATTACCCATTGGGCCAATTGTCTAACTTGAAAATTAATTTCCAAAAATATCATATTAATTTTCATTAATTTGATTAATTTAATTTTACTTTATCAAAATTAATTTTCCCAAAAATCACTTAGATTTTCCAAATTAATTTTTCAAGAAAATTCTTTAATTAATTTCTTTAGTTGAACAATTCTTACAACCACACAATTTAATTCCACATCAAACAAATCGACTCAATTCAATTATTTCCAAAGTCGTAGAATTTTCTCCAGATTCAAATGCAGTCCAATCGAGTTTTTATTGAGCTAGCGGAGGGACTAATCGAACATATACAATTAGGCTCTAGTAATTGCAATTATGTCTAGAAGCACCATTACAGTAAATTGCAATTACTTAATCATGGAGTCAGTCCACAAGAAGTACCATGATTGAAAATTCTTTATTGTATATTCTTTACAAAAACAATTCATCCAACTGCTTTGTCCAATGATCCTTTCATGTGTGTGTTACCCTCATATGATATCCTTGATTCATTAGAGTCAAATCCATTCAATCAATACAATCCTATTTCATCTCATTGTCACCAATATGTCTTCTTAATGATTAATATGATCACTGTCAATAAATGATTATGATACATTGCTTGTTCGAGAACGAGCAACCCGTGGTCACGTTCCATATTGATCAATCCACACAAAGCCAATGAGAGGATATCGTTAACTCTTTAATTGAGCCACTACAGCAAAATAAGCTTTTAGCAGTGTTTTTTTAGGCCTATAACGGCGCTAAAAAGCGCCGCTAAATGTATTTGTGACGTTTCACAAACGCCACAAAAAATGCCGCTATAGACCACGCCACTAATTTTGGTAGCCGCTAAAAGTCATGACCTTTAGAGGCACTATTTTAGCAAACGCCACTAAAGAACATGATCTTTAGCGGTGCTTTTGTAGAAAACATCGTTAAAGAACATGAACTTTAGCGGTGCTTTTATCACAAATGCTGCTAAAGGTCATGACCTTTAGCGACGCTTTTATTAGAAACGCTGCTAAAGGTCATGTTCTTTAGCGGCGCTTTACTAAAAGCGTCACTAACTTTGGCAGATTTGTAACATCCAATTGTCCTCCATATGCAACCCTTCCTGTAACATGGAAACCAACCAAAAATAGCAAATCTAACTTTAACGAAAGATATATGATATAAATTAATAAATGAAGTATAATTCAAATTATTCTTACAATAATGTTAAAAGTTAAAATGTTAAAAATATTCATACAATAGTCTAAGATGGTAGATTTTGTGACTGCTAAAACATCTTCATCATATTCTGAAGCTGTTGTTGGAGTGCGTCGTACTTTCTGCTCTGCTCTGCTTCCCTTGCTGCTGCCTCTGCTTTAAATTGTAGCTGGAGTTCTTCATATTTTCTTTAAACCTTAGCTTCTCTCGATGTTGCCTCCGCTTTAAGTTGAGTAATTTGCTCAACTGTGCTTGCTTGCATCTGAGCCATCTGGTCTCTTAACCTCTGAACTTCAACTTGAGCTTGACTCCCCGAAGGTATATATTGCTGCGAGCTAGATCCAAAATATTGGGTTGGGTTAACAAAATATCCTTAAAACCGAACCCAACCATACCTTTCAGGACTCAAAACTTCAGTAATAATTCGGTTATCAATGTCGTCAAGATGAACAGAACTATCATTCAAAGCAATCGCTTCGTACACCACCTTTTTATCGTTTAGTTTCTCCCTAATAAATCAATCAAATAGTTAGAAACGCAATATATATTATAAAAACAAATGCAATATAACTTAACAATATTTGCATTACAAACAAAGAATTAAACCATTATAATTAAACACTATAAATATTTAAAATAATTCAAATTTTATTAAGTAAACATACCATAATTTCTACAGCTTTAGTAGTCATAGGAGATCCATCTTTCTTCCTATGTGTAATGTCAAAAAGCTGAAGGCGTCCAACTTTTTGACAGGATGACAGTTCCTACAATATAGTAGTAAAAATATTATTTAATGGAAAGTAATAAATATTTGACACTATTAATAAATTCAAAATACCTCGGCCTTAGCTACACAAGCAAAACTTTTAGACCTAGCTGTGTGAGTGAATTTCTATTTTTGCCTGCTGCTTTTTCCAACTCGTTCACGATCCTACATTATGAAATTATTATTACGTATATAGTAAATACTATAAATCGAAATAATTATAAGAGTTTGGAAGTACGTAATACCTCTCTTTTCTTTGAATACCAAAATCTAATTGCATCTTCCCATTGGTACCTCAGCATTCCTGGTGGGACATTTTGCAATTTCTCTTCGAGGGTTGTTTTTGTCTTAAAATAATATTTATTTAAAGTACTTTTATGGTCTCTCCATCTTTTTCCGAATGCCTTCTTGACATAATTATCCGAGACCTCTAAAGCAAACCTCGCCTACAAAAACACAAGTTTAGAAAGTAAATATAAATGAAACTTAAACCAAAGTATTATAAATTACATTAACGTTTTGTTACCTTAATATTATCGAGAGCTTGATTTTTGTTACTATCAGGCATTTAATGCCATGACTCGTAGTTGATAGGCAACATATTGGCATTTCTTGCTATAATGCCCAAATATCCTGCTAAAAGTCAAGCTTCTGATCCAACAGGCTGACCAAACTGTTTCTACATACTTTGACACACTTGACAGGATCTAACTCGTATAAATCTTTAAGAAGCGTATGTCCTCGACCTCTGTGCGTCCCACCACTTTCAACTGAAAATGGGTATATTCTAATATAAGAATTTGAAAAAAAATCAATAATAAAAGTCAACATGCATGTAAATTAAATGTAACATTACTTTGAATTTCTGCAGGATCGTCAGGTGTATTCGAAACATTCGAAGATCCAATAGCAGTCTGTTGTTCACTATTTGTTTCTTCTGAGTTTGGAGTATTTTGAACAATACTTAGATCTCGCAATTTTCTTCTAAGCATTTTATTTGCAATAGACATAAAATAGTTGAAAATTTAGTAACTAATTATAACAATAACAACACATATAAATAGTTGAAATATTTAATAAGACCAAGATTTAAATTATGATATTACATATAATTAAAAAATCGTAAAATCTTACTATATCATAATTCGTAAATATTGTGACAGCCCAAAATTGACCCTAGCCGGGAAGTGGTTTCGGGACCGCTAAACCGAGTCACCGAAAGGTTTGAATGTGATGTTTATTGTCTAGAATATGTAATCATGAATGTGTAAAAATTTCAAGCTTCGATTTAGTCGATTGCATGTGAATTTAGTCAATAGGACTTATATGAGAAAATTTTAAAATGTGATAGGTCAATGCATGAGGACCTATTAGTGCATGTGGAAGAAAAAGGGGACTTGCATGTCAAATTCCCCCTCCCTAATATGTAGTGGCCGGCCATGCTATAGGTGGAAACATGTCTCCAACATGTTATGCTAGTGATGCATGTTAAGAATAATAAAATAATAAGCATGGTGATTAAATAATGAAAGAAGGGTGATGGAGAAAAAAAAAAAAAGTACATGGTCTCACCCCCCCTTGTTGCCGTGAATTGAAGAAAGAAAACAAAAAAAAAAAGAGTTCATTCTTAAACATCCTTGGCCGAATAGAGGAAAGAAAGGAAGGGGAAAAAGGCTTGAGAAAAATCGGCTATGGTGGTGGTTAGACTAAGGTATGTTTGATGTTGTCTTTGAGATGCATGCATGTTTTAAATAGCCCATGTTTAAACTTTGAATCTTGTTGATAACATGAGCAATCGGTCATGAGAAAGTGTTCAAGGAAAAGGTTGTTGATGAAAGAAATTAATGTGTTAAGGGATTATATGAAACTTATTCATGTTTATATATGTTATATGCAACGAAAATGGTTGATGATTTTGGAGGTGATTAGCTTGAATCGGCCACGGTATATCCATAAACACGATCTATGCTTGTTATGTTACTCATGGTTAAAACAATTCGGCTAGGACATTCGGCCATGGATGGTTGTATTTCTTTGATGTTGTTTTTGATGCCTTAGGGCATTGAGAGTTGATTATAGATGAGGTGAGCTTCTTGATTTAAAATTTGATGGATGTTAAGCTAATTGGGCAACCAAAGGTTCAATATTTTTGTTATGAGGTCATATGTGCATTCGGCCATGGTCTTTGCTTGAATATGAGAATTGTAATGTGATTTTCCTAAATTGTCTATGAATTTGGTTGTTGATTTCATGGTAATGGTATATTGAATCCATGAGAATTTAGTAAGGTTGCATTCGGCAACTTACTTGAAATTAAAAATCGATGTCTAAGCTTAGGTGATTTCGATGATGATATATGTGTGTATACATAAGTATATTTAGTTGATTCGGCTTTGGTAGTTGCATGAGATTATTAGCCGAATATACTAACATACATGTACATGTGAGATTGGATTGTAAATATTTAGCAAGGTGGTTAAACTAGTTAAATTATTGATATAGCTCAAGGAGCTAAAGGAGGTGAATCGAGCAAAGGCAAAGAAAAGGTTATCGAGTAGCCGAGTTGGAACCGTCTTACCCAACACGAGGTAAGTCATTAAGCATGTAGTTGGTATTATTTCAATGGTCATAATGTTGTGTATTGATGCTGAATGGAATGAATAAATGTACATATATATATGCATGTACGTATGTGATGATGAAATTGTTGAATGAAATAAATGAGGTGAGATGTAATGAGTTGTTGATCTCGGCACTAAATGTGCGGGATAACCATTTATGACCATGAGATTGGTGCTAAGTGCGCGGGATTAAATTGTACAGCACTAAGTGTGCGATTCTACTTTGTTGCACTAAGTGTGCGAAATGAATATGATGCACTAAGTGTGCGAATTGACCATGCGGCACTAAGTGTGCGGGTTTGACTATGTAGCACTAAGTGTGCGATTTGATTACGTGGCACTAAATGTGCGAGTTGATTATATAGCACTGAGTGTGCGGGCTCAATATACATTCGTGAATCATTATGGACACTATGTGTGCGACACTATTGAGCTGATCGCGGACAGCGGATCGGGTAAGTGTCTTGAGGACATGGCTAATATATGCTATGCGTATACTTGGTGTTGAGCTCGGTAAGTTGAACCTATGTGACAACTATACTTGAAGTCACGTACATAAAAATTTATCGTAGGATGGGTGAAAGGCCGTTTTGTGGTTTGATTGTAACGAAAATAAATTGATTTATGAAAATGCTTCAATGTCCTATTGATGAGTATATGAATTGTGAAGGCATGAATTGATATGAAATTGAATCGGTAGGTTGGTGGAACTATGGTATGGTTCGGTATGGATGGAGTAAATTGTCTCATTCCATTTTATTCCTCTTGTGATAATGTTATTGATGTATAGTAGAGCATTGCTTATGACTTACTGAGTTATAAACTCACCCGGTGTTTCCTTGTCACCCATTATAGGTTGCTTGGACTCATCAATTTTTACGGGGTCGGGCCGTCAACGAAGTCATCACACCAGATAGCTAGTTTTGGTACTTTCTTCTTAGTGTGCTTAGAAGATCATTTTGGCATGTATAAGCTAGTACGTTGTGTTTGAATTATGGCATGTAAACTTTAAGCCATGCGAAAATGGCACGAATGTTCGATTGAGTTGGATCGAGGGTAGGCATGAAATGGACCTAGTTACTTTCGTAACAGATGCTGGCAGCAGCAGTGTCATGAGATTGAAAAATCACTAAAATAGTAGGAGTGGAATTAATTGATGAATAAATTATGTAATCGAAGCTCGATGAGTCTGTTTTCATGAGGAAGTAACGAAAAGATCATATGGGCAGTATATTAAGAGATAATCAGATTTTAGTGGGACAGGGCCAGAACGGTTTCTGGATTCCCTGCTCCAACTTTGGAAATTCATTATAAATTAACCAGAGATAATTAGGGGTCGTACCATATATGTGCAGATTCCTCTCTGAGTCTAGTTTCCATAGAAACAAACGGCAACAGTATTGAAGCCCCGTGCAGGGAGATATGCCAGTCGTAATGGGCAAAGGTCAGTGTAGTCGACCCCTGCAACTTGGGGAACTTTGACTAATAAACTGTACTAATTGGCCCAACCAAAAATTCTAGAAAAAAATACATAGATGGGCACATGAGTCTAGTTTCTGGGAAAAATTACGAAACTGATTTTCGAGTTACGAAACTCAAGATATGAATTTTAAAACGACTAGTACACAGATTGGGCAGTGTCTGGAAAATAAATTTTGTAAGAGGGTAAAGCCAGTCAACACCTCGTGTTCGACCCCGATGACGGTTTCGGGTTTGGGGTGTTACATTTTATTGGTATCAGAGCTATGGTTTAGTCGGTTCTAGGACTTCCATAGCACGTATGAGTCTAGCTATACATGCCATAATGTTAATGTTTAAAAGGGTGATGACTTCTGACGGTTGAAATGTTTTTGTCTTGATTAGTAAATGGATCCCGGTGAAGAAAGAACCCTAGCGGATGACGTTGAGAGCGTAGCGGCTGCTCCTGCACAAGGGACGCCGCCTGTTGAACCCCAGTCATCTGCGAATAATCAAGGTGAGGGGGCTAAACAAGCCTTCTTTACCATGATGAATGAGTGGGTCGCGCAATATGCCCGAGCCAACCCGGCTGTCCAACAATTCCCAAATTTGAATAACCCACCCCAAGAGCCTGTAAGGCCGTCAGTCGCTGATCCTGTGAGGCTGAGTAAGCTACCTGTAGACTTGATTAGGAAGCGTGGGGCCGAGGAGTTCAAGGCCATAGTAACTGATGATGCCGAAAGGGCCGAGTTCTGGCTTGATAACACCATTCGGGTGTTCGATGAATTGTCATGCACACCCGATGAATGTCTAAAATGTGCTGTATCTTTGTTGCGAGACTCAGCCTACTATTGGTGGAGGACATTGATTTCCATAGTCCCGAACGAGCGAGTAACTTGGGACTTCTTTCAAACGGAATTTCGGAGGAAATTTATTAGCCAACGGTTCATTGACCAGAAGCGTAAGGAGTTCTTGGAACTCAAGCAAGGCCGTATGACTGTATCTGAATACGAACATGAATTCGTAAGACTTAGTAGGTATGCCCGGGAGTGCGTAGCTGATGAGGTTGCTATGTGCAAAAGATTTGAGGAAGGATTGAACGAAGATTTAAAGCTACTAATGGGTATTCTGGAAATAAAGGAATTCGTAACACTAGTCGAACGAGCCTGCAAGGCGGAGGAACTTGGAAAGGAGAAGAGGAAGGCTGAATTTGAAGCTAGAGATTATCGTAAAAGATCGACGGGTAAAGCTCCGTTCTCAGCTGTGAAGAAGTTCAGGGAGGACATTAGTAAGTCGAGGGCGACTACGGGAATTTCCATCAGGGCAAGACCATCGATGGGCTCCCGAGCTACTTCGGTAGCTAGTGTGGGCAATAATCGGCACGAGAAACCTGAATGTCCCCAATGTGGAAGACGACACCTAGGTGAATGTTGGGGCAAGTCTACTAACAGGGCCTGTTACGGATGCGGTTCGAAGGACCACTTCATTAGAGATTGCACGGAGCTGGATGAGAAGAATAAGATTCAAGGTGCAAGACCTAGTGGAGTGACATCTAGAGGTAGACCACCGAGAATTTTTGGAGGCAGGGGTGGTAGTCAGAGGGGGGCTTCTGATACGGCCGATCGCGCCGAGAACCGTGCTCCTGCTAGAGCATATGCCATTCGCGCACGAGAGGAGGCATCCTCCCCCGACGTCATCACTGGTACCTTCACTCTCTTTGATACTAATGTGATTGCATTGATTGACCCTGGTTCTACTCATTCATATGTATGCGAAACCTTAGCAACCAGTAAGACTCTACCTGTTGAGTCTACTGAGCTCGTAATTCGAGTATCAAACCCTTTGGGTCAATGCGTACTTGTTGATAAAGTGTGTAAGAGATGCCCTCTATTAATCCGAGAATCCTGTTTTCCGGCTGATTGATGCTTTTGCCGTTCGACGAGTTTGATGTTATTCTTGGTTTGGATTGGTTAACCGCGCATGATGCGGTTGTGAATTGCAAAAGCAAGACTATCGATTTGAGGTGCGCAAATAACGAAATAATCCGAGTTGAGTCTGCGGACTTAAGGGGGTTGCCAGCTGTAATATCAGCAATGTTGGCCCAGAAATATGTAAGGAAAGGGTGCGAAGCATACCTCGCGTATGTACTTGATGACAAGGAGTTAGAAAAGAAACCCGAATCGGTGCCGGTGGTTTGTGAATACCCGGATGTTTTTCCTGAAGAGTTACCGGGTTTGCCACCTGTTCGGGAAGTAGAGTTTGGAATTGAGCTTGTACCTGGAACTACGCCAATTTCGATCGCTCCGTATCGTATGGCACTAACTGAGTTAAAAGAGTTGAAAGCTCAGTTGCAAGAATTGACGGATAGAGGTTCGCTCGACCGAGTTTCTCGCCTTGGGGTGCACCAGTATTGTTCGTGAAAAGAAGGACGGAACCATGAGGTTGTGCATTGACTATCGTCAACTGAATAAAGTGACGATAAAGAATAAGTATCCGTTACCGCGTATAGATGATCTGTTCGATCAATTAAAGGGAGCATCGGTGTTTTCAAAGATAGATTTGAGATCGGGTTATTATCAGTTACGGATTCGAGATTCGGACGTACCCAAAACTGCTTTCAGAACGAGGTACGGTCACTATGAGTTCTTAGTGATGCCGTTTGGGCTCACTAATGCCCCTGCGGTGTTTATGGATTTGATGAATCGGATCTTTAGGCCGTACTTGGATCGGTTCGTAGTTGTGTTTATTGATGACATCTTGGTCTATTCAAGAGATGAGGCCGAACATGCTGAGCATCTGAGGCTAGTGATGCAAATTTTGCGGGATAAGCAGTTATATGCTAAGTTCAGTAAGTGTGAGTTCTGGCTAAGAGAGGTTAGCTTCTTGGGTCATGTGGTATCCGCATTGGGTATTCGGGTTGACCCGAGCAAAATTTCAGCCATACTTAACTGGAAGCCTCCGAGAAACGTTACCGAAGTCCGGAGCTTTCTAGGGCTCGCCGGTTATTACCGACGATTTGTCAAAGGTTTCTCGATGATAGCCACACCAATGACGAAGCTACTTCAGAAGGATGTTAAGTTCGAATGGACGGAGAAATGTCAGAAAAGCTTCGATCAACTGAAAACTCATCTGACTAAAGCTCCAATTTTGGTGCAACCCGAATCGGGTAAAGAGTTTGTCGTTTATAGTGACGCATCCCTACTCGGGTTGGGTTGTGTATTGATGCAAGAAGGTCGAGTTGTGGCCTATGCGTCGAGACAATTGAAGCCACACGAGAGAAATTATCCGACCCATGATCTCGAACTAGCCGCCATTGTGTTTGCATTGAAAATATGGCGACATTATTTGTTTGGTGAGAAGTGCCATGTGTTTTCGGATCACAAAAGTCTCAAATATTTGATGACTCAACGGGACTTGAATCTGCGACAAAGACGTTGGCTTGAATTGTTGAAGGATTATGAGCTTGTCATTGATTACCACCCGGGAAAGGCTAATGTGGTTGCGGACGCCTTAAGCCGGAAATCACTGTTTGCTTTGCGAGCGATGAATGTACACTTGTCTGTTCTACCTGACAATGTGTTAGTAGCTGAATTAAAAGCCAAACCATTATTGACTCATCAAATTCATGAAGCTCAGAAAGTCGATGATGAATTAGTTGCAAAACGAGCTGAGTGTGTTCCAAACAAGGAATCGGAGTTTCAGATTGATGATGATGGTTGTTTGAGGTTTAGAAGTCGTTTGTGCGTTCCAAGGAATTCGGAACTCATTCCGATGATCCTGAACGAAGCCCATTGTAGCCGAATGTCAATTCACCCGGGGAGCACGAAAATGTACAACGACTTGAACGTCGATTTTGGTGGCATGGTATGAAGCGAGACATCTCCGACTTTGTTTCGAGATGTTTAATATGTCAGCAAGTGAAAGCGGAACATCAAGTGCCTTCAGGGTTACTTCAGCCGATCATGATACCCGAGTGGAAATGGGACCGAGTCACAATGGACTTTGTGTCCGGACTGCCATTGTCCGCAAGTAAGAAGGATGCGATTTGGGTTGTTGTTGATAGGCTGACTAAGTCGGCTCACTTTATCCCCGTGCGTACGGATTTCTCATTGGATAAACTAGCCGAGTTGTATGTTTCTCAGATTGTGAGATTACATGGAGTACCTATTTCTATCGTGTCGGATAGAGATCCGAGATTCACCTCGCGATTTTGGAAGAAATTGCAAGAAGCTTTGGGTACCCAGCTGCATTTTAGCACCGCTTTTCATCCCCAACCGATGGTCAATCCGAGCGGATAATTCAGATACTCGAGGATATGCTGAGATGCTGCATCCTTGAGTTTAGTGGTTCATGGGAACGGTATGTACCTTTGATTGAATTCGCTTACAACAATAGTTTTCAATCAAGTATTAAGATGGCACCTTACGAGGCTTTGTACGGTCGTAAATGCCGTACACCATTGTTTTGGACCGAGCTTGGTGAAAGTAAAATTTTCGGAGTTGATTTGATTAAAGATGCTGAACAGAAAGTAAAAGTAATCCGTGAAAGTTTGAAGGCAGCCACAGATCGTCAGAAATCGTATGCGGATCTGAAACGGAAGGACATTGAATATCAGGTGGGAGATAAAGTGTTCCTTAAAGTTTCGCCTTGGAAAAAGGTACTTAGGTTTGGCCGTAAGGGCAAGTTGAGCCCGAGATTCATTGGGCCGTACGAAATCTCCGAACGAGTGGGGCCAGTTGCGTATAGATTGATTTTGCCCCCTGAGCTTGAAAAGATTCACGATGTCTTTCATGTTTCGATGCTTCGACGCTATCGATCTGATCCGTCGCATATAATTAGCCCATCAGAGGTTGAAATTCAAGCCGATATGAGTTATGAAGAAGAACCGATACGTATCCTAGCTCGTGAGGTGAAAGAGTTGCGAAACAAAAGGGTTCCGTTGGTTAAGGTGTTGTGGCTCAAACACGGGATCGAGGAAGCAACCTGGGAACCCGAGAGCTCGATGAAGGAACGATATCCAAACCTATTTACTGGTAAGATTTTCGAGGACGAAAATTCTTAAGTGAGGGAGAGTTGTGACAGCCCAAAATTGACCCTAGCCGGGAAGTGGTTCGGGACCGCTAAACCGAGTCACCGAAAGGTTTGAATGTGATGTTTATTGTCTAGAATATGTAATCATGAATGTGTAAAAATTTCAAGCTTCGATTTAGTCGATTGCATGTGAATTTAGTCAATAGGACTTATATGAGAAAATTTTAAAATGTGATAGGTCAATGCATGAGGACCTATTAGTGCATGTGGAAGAAAAAGGGGACTTGCATGTCAAATTCCCCCTCCCTAATATGTAGTGGCCGGCCATGCTATAGGTGGAAACATGTCTCCAACATGTTATGCTAGTGATGCATGTTAAGAATAATAAAATAATAAGCATGGTGATTAAATAATGAAAGAAGGGTGATGGAGAAAAAAAAAAAAGTACATGGTCTCACCCCCCCTTGTTGCCGTGAATTGAAGAAAGAAAACAAAAAAAAAAAAGAGTTCATTCTTAAACATCCTTGGCCGAATAGAGGAAAGAAAGGAAGGGGAAAAGGCTTGAGAAAATCGGCTATGGTGGTGGTTAGACTAAGGTATGTTGATGTTGTCTTTGAGATGCATGCATGTTTTAAATAGCCCATGTTTAAACTTTGAATCTTGTTGATAACATGAGCAATCGGTCATGAGAAAGTGTTCAAGGAAAAGGTTGTGATGAAAGAAATTAATGTGTTAAGGGATTATATGAAACTTATTCATGTTTATATATGTTATATGCAACGAAAATGGTTGATGATTTTGGAGGTGATTAGCTTGAATCGGCCACGGTATATCCATAAACACGATCTATGCTTGTTATGTTACTCATGGTTAAAACAATTCGGCTAGGACATTCGGCCATGGATGGTTGTATTTCTTTGATGTGTTTTTGATGCCTTAGGGCATTGAGAGTTGATTATAGATGAGGTGAGCTTCTTGATTTAAAATTTGATGGATGTTAAGCTAATTGGGCAACCAAAGGTTCAATATTTTTGTTATGAGGTCATATGTGCATTCGGCCATGGTCTTTGCTTGAATATGAGAATTGTAATGTGATTTTCCTAAATTGTCTATGAATTTGGTTGTTGATTCATGGTAATGGTATATTGAATCCATGAGAATTTAGTAAGGTTGCATTCGGCAACTTACTTGAAATTAAAAATCGATGTCTAAGCTTAGGTGATTTCGATGATGATATATGTGTGTATACATAAGTATATTTAGTTGATTCGGCTTTGGTAGTTGCATGAGATTATTAGCCGAATATACTAACATACATGTACATGTGAGATTGGATTGTAAATATTTAGCAAGGTGGTTAAACTAGTTAAATTATTGATATAGCTCAAGGAGCTAAAGGAGGTGAATCGAGCAAAGGCAAAGAAAAGGTTATCGAGTAGCCGAGTTGGAACCGTCTTACCCAACACGAGGTAAGTCATTAAGCATGTAGTTGGTATTATTCAATGGTCATAATGTTGTGTATTGATGCTGAATGGAATGAATAAATGTACATATATATATGCATGTACGTATGTGATGATGAATTGTTGAATGAAATAAATGAGGTGAGATGTAATGAGTTGTTGATCTCGGCACTAAATGTGCGGGATAACCATTTATGACCATGAGATTGGTGCTAAGTGCGCGGGATTAATTGTACAGCACTAAGTGTGCGATTCTACTTTGTTGCACTAAGTGTGCGAAATGAATATGATGCACTAAGTGTGCGAATTGACCATGCGGCACTAAGTGTGCGGGTTTGACTATGTAGCACTAAGTGTGCGATTGATTACGTGGCACTAAATGTGCGAGTTGATTATATAGCACTGAGTGTGCGGGCTCAATATACATTCGTGAATCATTATGGACACTATGTGTGCGACACTATTGAGCTGATCGCGGACAGCGGATCGGGTAAGTGTCTTGAGGACATGGCTAATATATGCTATGCGTATACTTGGTGTTGAGCTCGGTAAGTTGAACCTATGTGACAACTATACTTGAAGTCACGTACATAAAAATTTATCGTAGGATGGGTGAAAGGCCGTTTTGTGGTTTGATTGTAACGAAAATAAATTGATTTATGAAAATGCTTCAATGTCCTATTGATGAGTATATGAATGTGAAGGCATGATTGATATGAAATTGAATCGGTAGGTTGGTGGAACTATGGTATGGTTCGGTATGGATGGAGTAAATTGTCTCATTCCATTTTATTCCTCTTGTGATAATGTTATTGATGTATAGTAGAGCATTGCTTATGACTTACTGAGTTATAAACTCACCCGGTGTTTCCTTGTCACCCATTATAGGTTGCTTGGACTCATCAATTTTTACGGGGTCGGGCCGTCAACGAAGTCATCACACCAGATAGCTAGTTTTGGTACTTTCTTCTTAGTGTGCTTAGAAGATCATTTTGGCATGTATAAGCTAGTACGTTGTGTTTGAATTATGGCATGTAACTTTAAGCCATGCGAAAATGGCACGAATGTTCGATTGAGTTGGATCGAGGGTAGGCATGAAATGGACCTAGTTACTTTCGTAACAGATGCTGGCAGCAGCAGTGTCATGAGATTGAAAAATCACTAAAAATAGTAGGAGTGGAATTAATTGATGAATAAATTATGTAATCGAAGCTCGATGAGTCTGTTTTCATGAGGAAGTAACGAAAAGATCATATGGGCAGTATATTAAGAGATAATCAGATTTTAGTGGGACAGGGCCAGAACGGTTTCTGGATTCCCTGCTCCAACTTTGGAAATTCATTATAAATTAACCAGAGATAATTAGGGGTCGTACCATATATGTGCAGATTCCTCTCTGAGTCTAGTTTCCATAGAAACAAACGGCAACAGTATTGAAGCCCCGTGCAGGGAGATATCCCAGTCGTAATGGGCAAAGGTCAGTGTAGTCGACCCCTGCAACTTGGGGAACTTTGACTAATAAACTGTACTAATTGGCCCAACCAAAAATTCTAGAAAAAATACATAGATGGGCACATGAGTCTAGTTTCTGGGAAAAATACGAAACTGATTTCGAGTTACGAACTCAAGATATGAATTTAAAACGACTAGTACACAGATGGGCAGTGTCTGGAAAATAAATTTTGTAAGAGGGTAAAGCCAGTCAACCGGCGACCCCGTACGTTCGGTTGTTACAAACTCACCTACTCGACCCTTGATGTTACTGGGGTAGTTCCAGAAAGCTTAAGTTTTTATGAAATACCGCAAAATTTTAATTGGCTTCTTCCTTGACTGTGTATCGTCTTCATATCTTTGAACTGTTGGTTTTTTTCAATCGCCCCATAACAACATGCAGTCCTTGGCAACTATGAATTTGTTGTACCCAAGGCCAAATCTTTTATCAGTTTCTTCATATCTTTGCATGAATGAGGATTTTGCAAACGGAAACATCTCTTCAAAAACTCTAACAGCATTGTCAAAGGAGTTCTGATCCACCCTCCAAACACTTTAGTTGAAAAGACGAATACAGAAGGACATTTTTGAACATTTGATCCCTCATAACAGCTCTTCATTCATTTCATTAAGCAGCGTGAAGAACTTTCATTCGCTTCTCAT